>NC_071352.1:12310000-12432500 GCF_027744825.2 Synchiropus splendidus | reverse complement strand
CTACGACAACTAAAGGGCTGGAAACTTTGTTTTCACTGAGGGAAGAAATGGGAGTTAGAGAGTGGGTGGACTTTTGTGTCTTTTTGTATGTTTTAACTGTAGAATATGGCTTAGATATAAGACTGTAATGTAGCATATAGCAAAACTGGAGTAAAGTATTGGACATGTGATGCATGAATATTATTTTCTTTGCTTTTTAGAATAATTAAAAGGAAAAAAAATTGAACACAAGGTTGTAGGTTTGCATCCAGTGAGTAGCTTTTTGTTTTGTTTTGTTTTGTTTTGTTTTGTTTTGTTTTGTTTTGTTTTGTTTTGTGAAAATATCAAAGTAGATGGAAAGACTTCTGAAAGCTAGTAATGCAGTCACATACAGTTACATACATTGGTGATGTACCTAAGCGATGCGTAAGCCAGAGAGCAGTCTGCTAAATGATGTCATTTCAGAGGGTAAACACTTGCTCTTCTTCATCTGAACTGAATAAAGGATCTAGATGGGAGTGACTCAAACTAACTCACCATGCCTGTAATGACTCGGCTGTCCTCTGTATATGTAAGGAGGTCTCAAATGGGCGGAATTGTTATTCAACCCTACGATAAAATAAAAGCTTGAGACTGGGGAGGAGGTGTACATCTGTGCCTTCCTTCGTCTCTTAAGGGTTCTGCTGTGTCGCTGCTCCCTCAGGACCCGACCCACTCAGCAAAACACGCATGATGATGCACACATGCAACTGAACCTCTGTGCGTAATGAGGAAAAATAGATTTATCATCTTAAATGCAAAGTGGGGAAATTTACACACAAATAAGTTTCTCTACTTGAGTGACACAATTTCATTCTTCACAGGGAAGGGAGCACATAAATATGAGATGGCTTCATACATACTTACAGAAGCGAATCAAATGAGAAGTCAAAGCAGCGTTTCAGCTTTACAGAAAACATCACGTCGCTTCATACATTATTAATATTCACTCATATATTTGTTGTGTTCTTTTGAGTTTGTTGAAAAACTTTTTTTTTTTTTTACTGTTGATGTGTCTGATCTGAGGAGCAGAATTTGAAGGTTAAACTGGCTCCCGATTTCCCCCAAAAAAAGGGGCCCCCAGTTTGGGATGAGAAAAGTTCATGACTTATTTTGGTTAATGTATTGCTACAGTCCAGGGGCGGGAAATTTAGTCTGAGGAGCAGTCAAGCCCAAAGAAAAGAGGCGATAAGAGAAAAAAATGGTGACATGATGGGACAACTAAATAAAATGAAACAATAAAGTGACAATGTTATGTGTAAGTATGAAATAAAATGCTAAAATAATGTGCAAAAAATGATGGTTGGACATGTCTTTGGATATAGACAGAAGCAAATGCTGCCTACACACTGTTCACCAAACTTCTCCACTTCAGCTTTAGGAAATATTAGATGCATCCTCTCAGTTTCACTTGGATTTGGGACGACTTTCAAATGGAGCTCACAAATAATCCTCGAATAATAATCCTAATAGCTCGAGATAGAGTTTTCACCGTAAAAGCGTCTCTAATATCTCGACCGCTTCTGGTCTCCTGCTCATCTTCTGAGTGCAGAAGAACCAGATGTTGGTCTGATTGAGCCAAAATCTGTCGGAGAAGAGAGCTAGTATTCCAACTTGGTGCGCCAGCACGGCCCATTATTTATGGATGAATTATTCATAAACAAACTCCTACGTTCTTTCCTTGTTACTTTACTGCAGGAGTGAAATTGGACTTGAAGTGGTGGTGCGTGTCTCCCTCTTGACCTCCCCGGGGAGCTGCAAAGTGGGCCGGGGGATAGATAGCGCCATGATAGGGATTCATTTATGTGGTTGGAGGAAGTGAAGAGGAAACAACAGAAGAGTTTCCACTCTTAAGCTCCTGCTAGAATCTTTCCTTCTCTTCAACAACTTAAGAGCTGCCGGGAACGCTGCCGTTTTAATGGAAGTCCTGCTGCAATATGAAGTTTCAAAAGAAGAGAATTGATATTCAAAGACGCGGTGGAGGGGAAAGGACGTGCGCCACTCTGTTTTGCAGATTTAGGAACGGGAACAGTGTGGTGGAATGGAAGCGCACAAGCAGGCTGTTGAGAAATATTTTTGCCACTCAAATTCTTTAGTTTAATTTCAGATAGAGGATGGAAGTTGCGTGATCATGTACGAAACATTTCTCCTAAACTTGTTGTTTGTCAAGGGCGACCTAGAGTTTGCTTTCTTTTTGCTGTACACTGTTCAGTATTTAAACTGGCCTGTGTCATGTCTTGTACGTCGTTCTTCACCTTTTACTTAAACAAAAACACTACATTTGCAAACTTGATATACACAATACCGTTTCCAATAATGCAGGAATTAAAAAAAAAAGCACTTACTAAGGGCATATTAACACAAAGAACCAAACCAGAAAAAATACAAAAATTTAATTTTTTTTGTATCAGATCGAAATGTAACCTAAAGGAAGACTTTATCAACAGTCACCTGCAGACAATATACTTTTGCCATGCCATGCCAAAGTGAGCTTACTTACAGTACAAGACACCACAACTTAGTGATGACTATTATGAACACAACTATCCTTCCACCCTAAAATGTATCTATTTAATGCCCTGCACTTCAGCAGTTTCCCCCTATTTATATAGTGAATAGCAGTGGCGTGTCTTGTTTACTGTGCATCTTGCATGGGTTACAAGTCGGTGGCTAACTCACAGGATCTGAGGAACTGAACAGCATTTAGGTCGAGGATTTCTCTGCATAACTTTGAGTTGTTTTGACTTGCATGGTCTGTGTATCAGGGAGAAAATAGGGGCCAACACAAACATTTCTGTGAGCACAAACTGTATGGTCTACTTGGTTACATAGACTCACACGATGGTGTCAAACAGTTTACTGTTTCGCAAAGTTCGGAGTGGTGTTTTGCTTAAATCGTGAGCTCCAAGATGTTTTCCTACAGACGGTGGTGCTGCGTTTACTTGCCGCCTGGGACGCAGTGTTTGCTGTTTTTAAACTTTACCGTTAGTAGTTCAAATAAGCTCAACCCTTGACACACACAGAAACACAGAAAAACACTGGTGGGACAGCGCTAGAAATGTGTTCAGACTTACTCACCAGTGAGTTAGTAAGCTATTTTGGTCCTGTTCTGAAGAGAATTCAACACTTTTGATCGCCAACTACTCACCGCCTTTTACTTGTCTGTTTAATCTAAAAGCACCTTGTGTTTCAGACTTAACTTGACAAGAAGGAGAAGGAAATTAAGTGGTAGTCATTGGCATGTGTCCCCTGCTTGGTTCTGTAAGACCCACTTTGGAGCCAAAAAAGTGAGATGAATAAAGATTGTAGGCAATAAAAATGAGTTGTTGAGCGTGAGGGATTTGGAAATCTTTTGTTGAACCAGATCAGTGAACTACAGTGTTTGGATTGACAGAAGTTTTAAAGAGAAGCAGAGCGGTGTGGGGATCAAACAGCGGGAGATCAAATGTAAGTCGTCTCCAGTGGAACGCTATCGCTGAAGAAAAGGGACACGTGACCCCATCTCCATCCCCAGGGGCCACATGGGACAGTTGTACTGCTCCGTCCCCTGTCCAACCTGTCAGCGCTGACTGTGAGGACAGTGTTGGAGCCTGGGCAGCTCGGAGCAGATCAGTGAGGAGCTTTGACGTCCCTCAGAGGCGGCGCCTCCACCCGTGCTGCACGGCCCGTTTCCACTTTGATCCCTATCCCTGGTGTGCAAGCCGCCGACACGGAAGGTTAATGGACATTTAACCCTGCGTCACCTCCGTCGTCCCAGTTGTGTTTTAACACCTTTGACAATGTGACCCTGAATTACTGATCACTAGCTTCACCCATGCGTTTGTGTGTGAGTGTGTGTGTGCGGTGAACACACTTGTACATACCTCGTCTTAGAACCACGGGGCTTGAGGAGGTGACTTCATTACAAGCTCTATCTTGGTTTGTCGCGCTGGATTGAGCTGAAGACTGAAGTTCTCCAGGCGGCTGAAAATAGTGTTTCATGTCAAAGCCTCTTGCTCTCTGCTGCACCTCAGCACGCCCATTTATTAGAATCACAAGCACCGACGCGGAGAGGCGTGTTGTTGTTCCGACTGATGGATTCTACTTTGTTTTATAGTGCAGGAGCTGCAGCCGGCTGCCAACTAATGGAGGTGTTTGTGGATTCGGAAATAGTTTTATTTGGCCTTTATAAACACACCAAGCAGGTCAATGTGCAATAACAAGGTGCAAGAACACCTTCTGTCAGTAAAAGTTTACAGCTCATTTGCAGGGCTGGGACTATTTTTGGGGATTTTGACTCCCTATTCTGTTGAGAAAGACTCAATTTATTTTCTCTATTTGTTTTCTTCAATACAATAACCAAGTTATCATGTATTGTGTTTGCTTTTGGGTTTCTTTGTTGTTACATCATATGATTTGTGTATGAGAGGAAGCTCATTTATCATCCTTTAGATAAAGTTAAAAGAAGCAATAAAAAGTTGGTGACCCCTGTGTCAGACACTGCTTAAGAGCGATCATCGTAACGCTGGTTAAACTGGTTTAATGGTCTCTTCAGACACGTGAAGCTCTCCACTTTGCTGCTGTCATTCAGGCTAATAAAATCACCTGATATTGGCAAATCAGTTTTTTGTGTTTTGCACAAGAAACAGCAGCTGGATTCATTTGAAGAGGCAGCTGAGTCACAAGACGAAGCTCTGGATTTACCGATCGATCTACGCTCCCACCCTCATCTATGGTCACGAGCTTTGGGTCATGACCGAAAGGATGAGATGGCGGATACAAGCGGCTGAGATGAGTTTCCTCCGCAGGGTGGCACCCTTAGAGATAGGGTGAGGAGTTCGGTCATCCGGGAGGAGCTCGGGGTGGAGCCGCTGCTCCTCCACATGGAGAGGAACCAGCTGAGGTGGCTCGGGCATCTGATCCAGATGCCCCCTGGACGCCTCCCTGGGGAGGTGTTCTACTGGGAGGAGACCCCGGGGAAGACCCAGGACTCGCTGGAGAGATGATGTCTCCGGTCTGGCCTGGGAACGCCTTGGGATCCCCCTGGGAAGAGCTGGAGGAGGTTTGTGCGGATCGGGAAGTTTGGGCTTCCTTGCTCCGAATGCTGCCTCCGCGACCCGACCCCGGATAAGTGGCAGAAGAAGGTGAAGGTGAAGGTCTGGCTGGATCGTGTGACAAAGCAAGAGTTCATCTGGCTGGTTCGGTTTTTGTTTTTTAAATTTTGTTCAGCCATGACTCAAAGCTCAAGTGGCCACGCGGCAGATGGTGTGTTGAGTGTATCAGAGCTTGAAATAGTTTGCGTTGACACAGACATATAAATGTATCATCTGTGGCAACACACCGCACAGGTGGCAGGCTTGAACAAAACGGCTGCTACAAACGTCCTGTTTCGACAACCTTGACAAGGTTATTGGTGGAAAAGTCTAAAACGATTTGATGGGACTCCTCGTGTTTGACCTATTTACTTTTTAATTTTCAATCACCTGAGGCGAAACGCTGCGCTCTACTCTTCGTTATAATTGCCCCATTCATTATCAGGACCCACTTTTAACTTTGCGTTTACCTGACAACTTTCCTTATCTCCATCCAGCGCCTTTGTTTTTCATTAATTTCCAGAATGCTGCTAAATGACTGAGAGGATGAGGGGGAATATCTGCCTTTGCGTCCGCCGCCTGCTCCACAATGAATCCATATGTCTTGCTGTTATCAGAAGTCGCTGTGCGAGTTCTTGGATATCACTTCCTCACGTGCTCGGATTTGAAATGCCGACCTTTCCTCTGCCAACTCCACTAATGGAAACCTGAAATAGAAAAGAAATCAGCCTCCTTTTTTTTTTTTTTTTTTTTTTTTTGGGATAATGAGCCCATGTTCTATTTTCCATTGCCAACTGTTCCTGACCTGCTGCTACTAGTTGAATCGTTGCAAAAAGATCAGGCTCAAAACCTAAAATTACATTTGGACCTAAACTGTCATGTCGCTATGACAGTAGAGGAATCTGTCAGTTTAATAGATCAACTAGATTTTATTTTTAATTTTAGTTTCCATAAGGTTAAAATCTGACAATAATTTAGTCTAAAGCTTTCACTGTCTTTGATAGCATGACTGATATAACTCAATGACCTTCTTCACCTTCACCTTCTTCTGCCGCTTATCCGGGGTCGGGTCGTGGAGGCAGCATTCGGAGCAAGGAAGCCCAAACTTCCCGATCCGCACAAACCTCCTCCAGCTCTTCCCGGGGGATCCCGAGGCGTTCCCAGGCCAGACCGGAGACATCATCTCTCCAGCGAGTCCTGGGTCTTCCCCGGGGTCTCCTCCTGGTAGGACATGCCCGGAACACCTCCCCAGGGAGGCGTCCAGGGAGCATCTGGATCAGATGCCCGAGCCACCTCAGCTGGTTCCTCTCGATGTGTTGGAGCAGCGGCTCCACCCCGAGCTCCTCCCGGATGACCGAACTCCTCACCCTATCTCTAAGGGTGCGCCCAGCCTCCCTGCGGAGGAAACTCATCTCAGCCGCTTGTGTCCGCCATCTCATCCTTTCGGTCACTACCCAAAGCTCGTGACCATAGGTGAGGGTGGGAACGTAGATCGATCGGTAAATAGAGAGCTTCGTCTTGTGACTCAGCTGCCTCTTCACCCCGACGGTCCGATACAACTCAATGACTCTGAATGAAAAAGTAAAAATAAAACAAGCCAATAAATAGTTTTAAAACGTTTTAAAAAGACATTGCATATTTTTATGAATGAGTATGAATATGTGGAGCTAATGTTAGTTACACTATTTTCAATGACATTGAAAATATGAACAGTTATCAGAAATAAATATTCATAACTACATTAAATAAATCAAAATATATAAATAAATAATAAAAACAAAAGGCTACAAATACATAAAAACATTAACACACAGTGGACAAGATCATTTTTCATCTTTCATTTTTCTGTCTCTCAGTTGACAATGCAATGCGGAAAGAAGAAGATGAAATGTAAATCGAGTTTCTACACAGCAGCTTCAACATCACAGTCGAAGTGCTTCAGTGATGAGCGAACTCCTTCGCTACTCCCATAGTATTTTTGTTGTATTGACACTGTTCAAATACCAAAAGGTGCGGCTACGCCGGGAATTAAATCACTTTTCTCGGACATATGACCGAAGATTCCCGAAGTATTCCAGGATTTGTCCTGAAAATTTCTCATTGCAATGAATGAGAGGACAAAGGACATCGGAATTTTAGCAACTATTTCACGGCTTACAATTCATATTTTACCTAGAAGCTTAAAACGTAGTCTCACTCCTCCACTCTGAGTATCATCAAAAATCTGAACCAACTTGTATAGCTTGTGATTATATCAGCAACGTAGAACATAGAAATGGTCAAAAAGTGTAGTCGGATGAAGCAGAGCGGAAAATGTAAGGCAAAGATTGTGTCGCAGAAAATCGTTTTTCTCCAGTTTTCGAGATGTACTTGGTCCCTCTGGCGAGATGTGTTCAGAAAACCTGTAGCACATTCAGAATTTCCCTGAGACTCACAAATGTCCAGCCAAACCCGGCTTTCGACTGCATTTACTGTCATTATATGTGGAGGACGTGGATGAGAGAAAAACATAAACGTTCACTCATTTTCAACTCGCCGTATGCTGCAAACCATTTATTGTGGAAATATGAAAGTTGGGCTGGATATGGAGGAGGGGCACAGGATCCTTATTTTTGCTCTATCTGCTATGGTTTTTGGGATATTGTCTGTTGTTCAGAAGGTACAATTTGACTTCACGCCACAGAGGACTCACACAGCAGTTCCTTCAGAAGCTGCATCGTCTCCTTTCTGTCTGTAATTCATTTATCCAAATTAAATCCCCGCGCTACTTATAATGATGGAGGTCAACGTTTTTCTGGTTTTCATGTTTATCGCCATTTGTTCGAAACAAAGCTTCTCTGGCTCTCATTATTGGGTTGAAACAAATCCGCGTCCTCTGAACGTGCAACTTGGCAGCCGCTTCTATTTTCCCTCTCAGCTCCAACTATGAATCTGGCGGCACAGCTACAGTTCACACATCAGACACCTCCGTCCTTGAACAAACGTCTGCTCCACCACCTCTTTGGAGACCAAGTCGATTCTTTTCTTCTCACCTGTGACCATCTACGTGTCACAGTTATTACCCTCCGCGCTCTCCGCCCGCTCTTTTCTGCTCCTCTACTGTAGCAGGCTTCACAATGAAGCCTTTTGCATCCATCCAGGTTGCTATGATACTAGTCCACCCAAATAAAAAAGCTTCTCCTCTGGCTTTCAAGAGAAATGCAGCTGCGGGAGAATAAAACAGATGCTGTGTTTGTTGTTCTTTTAAAAGTCCTCCTTTTCCTGGGAGGCACTACCTTTTTATTTTGATGTATAAATAAGACTTGCCTTGCTTTTATCACTTATTTCCAGCATTTAATGCCTTTTAAAGAGGCTGGATCCTGCTGTCGACCGTGACGTTGCCATGTGTAGTCCTTGATCTCCAGGCTGCCCAGGTGTGAGAGTGTTTTTTTTTATTTAATCTTTCGATTAAAACGATTAAGAAGTGAGCTGATGAATCTAGAAAATAATAAAAAATTTGGATCAGCACTGAAACACTGAAATCACCAGAGTGAGCCTCATGTTGGGTGAATGAATACCACAATAACAAACTTGAAAAACAGCCCCTGATAACTTTTTTATTTTGGCCTCAGATAACCATGACACTGTAGGTGGAAGTTCCTCTTGTCATTTCCACAAACCTGCCGTGTAAAAAAAGTACCCACAGCTATAACCGTTGTAGTCTGAAAACTTTCCAATCCAAGCTGTAAGAAGTTTCCAGAGTCCTTGATGAAAATATGATCCGAAAAAAAAAAGCATGCGTTTGAATATGAATGACTAACCTTTTACAACGCTCTCCTCTGTCCCAACTTTGTTTTGTTTTGTGTGATTTATGGCGCGCTAGTCATTGGAAGGACACTGCTGCCCTCTATTACCTCAAGTCATTTATTTTTGGAGCTGAAATACTGCAGAATGGAAAGTGAGATTATCCAAGGAACTTTCAAGGTGTTAAAAGATTTCTAATCTCCGTCCAACACCTTTTCTTGTTGGCTGCAGCTCTAAATGAACTTATGACATTTTAAAATTCTATTTATATTGATTTAGAATTGATCTGTCAGATGCAATCAATGAAGGACCTGACAAAGGAGAGGAGACGTAAACCTCTTCCTCTACCTTGAACGTCCTGTTTACACTCAAACTGCACTCTACAAGATGCAATGAACAGAGTCTTTGATCCAAGGACATGAAGGGAATGGATTGTTGACCTTTTTGCTTGAAATGACGGAAGATCTTTCAACCCAACAAGTCCCCTGTACTGTTAGTTAGATACCCTCCTTTTTTTTGTCCCATGTCCACTGTCGCTTTGCTCAAAATTAACCAGTTCGCGTCTGGTTTGCACTGAAAGCAGCTTGTGGAATGATATATATATAGCTATATTACGCAGTAGTCGGCGCTTTAAAGGGCAACAATAAAGCAGCCTTGTAGGAATAGCATGTTAATTATCGGATGTGCTGGGTGGCCATATAGGTGATAGAATAGAGACGGAGCGGAGTGTGACAAGTCCCGCCTGTGTTTCACACGCTCGCCTGTGCGGTGGAAACACAAAGCTTTCATCCCCCCTGCCCTCCTCCCACTGCACTTGCCATTTCAATTTCTTTACAAAAGAAGACGGTGCCCACTGTCTAAGTCCTTTCAAGTTCTTGGATAAATAAACGTGGCGCAGACTGTGGTATAACATGCCACAAATAAACAACTTTTGAACGGGAACAGAGATGAGCTTATTATTTGATGGAACCGACTGGATAACAAGAGTCTCCAAGCGAAGGCTGGGGGTCTGTTTGGAATGCAGCACAGTTTCATGCTAATGAACAAGAGTGGATATTTTGTGTCTCTGCCCGTGTGCAGATCTCGGCGTGGATAAGGAACAAAGGACAACTCTGACGCCTGAGAGTTAATGGTAAAGTCACAAATAGTTTCTCTAAGTTTACGGGGCATAATGATCGGAATGGTGGAATGACTCTTGAACCCATGGGGAATTAAGATGAACATTTTTCCGCGCCCCAGGATGCATGTGAAGAACTGCTCTTGTATGAGATGGTGTGAGACCTTTAATTTCTCTTTCTGACAACCTGCATTCAGGCGATGGGTCGCGAATCGAATGACTGAGGGAGCGTTTACTCCGCCTCAGAGTCGACCAGTGTCATCATGAAAGGTTGCCTGTATTAAAAATAAGTTCAAAACTACGATCGTGAACCAAAGTCCACCACACTCTCCACAACTGTCAAGCGTCATGGAGCTGGAGAGCAGCGTGGCGCGTCATGTTCATGTATGCCAGTCCAATGCAGCGAGTGAGCTGCGTGTTTATCGAATTTATTGTGAGACGCAGCATTGTCATCGTGGAGATTGTGTTTGCCGGTACATCTTGTACGATAAGTTACCACCCATCCCTAGAATACAGACTATATTATTAGTTGTACCAGTGATAATGTGTGTCTTTATGGCTAATAGACGAATGCTTCTGTATTCTGTCCTCAGTTTGGTCTCAGTCTTGGTCTCACCACCCTCATGGACTCATCCCATATGGCGCATCATGATCGCTCCACTGAGCACTTTACCATTGCTTATTGTGTACGATTGGGTTTCAACACTTGACTCCACTCCACTGGTGTGTGGCTTAGTCTGCCCCAAATTTCATTTTCCACTGTGGAAAATATCAGATGGTAAATCAGACTAATGCTCCAGGAGTGTGTTTTATGCCCGTCCTTGGCACGATGTTTCAGGGCAGAGCTTCTCGCCAGGCATGATGGCACTGAGTGTTTCCAGCCAGGCCTTGGCCCCTCCAGCCCCCTCCCTCCATCCATCTCTTCCTACCACTGTCTGAAATTCAATTGACCTTTTGTTCCACCTCGCAGCGGACAGGCACAGGCCAGCACACCAGTAGCCAACGCCGGAGCTCTCCTGCCTCTTTATTTGATCTGTCCCGCTGAATCCATTGCTTTCATTACCTTCCCAAACACCCACTGCACTCTGTCGCCCGCTCTTTTACTGTCCTCTGCTGCTACATCATCTTTTATCGGCTGCCACGCTCCTCAGCCTGGCACTTCTCAATTGTCCGACTGGACATAGCACACAGGTGAAGAGTTCCCCTCCTCCTATTCTCTTCTATTCCTTCCGCGATAGCTTCCATTTAGCTTGCTTTTTAAACACAGCACTCCTCCTCATTCTCTGGGCAAAAGTGCTGAGGTAGTTTCCGTGTCACTCCTGATCTCGGAACTGCTTTGCTGTTACAATCCCTTTGGCGACCACCAGCTGTCAATCATTTTGATCTTTGGGATTCTTCCCGACGACTCCATGAAAGCACGTAATTACGTCTTCAGTGAAACAAGCACGATTGTCTCAACATCACTTTCTACTCCTTTTTTCCGCGGATGATTCTCAGATCCTTCCTGTCATGGGAGTCCGGTTCAGCACCTTGTGCTCGCCCTGGTGTCAAAGTCATTAAAGCTTCTGTTTCCTCCTCTCCTTGTCTTCCTCTGCTCCTCTCTGGGTTCAGGTCTGCTGAGTCTGTGATACATAATACAGGGCAAAAGCTGCGGAAACTGAAGCCGACGTTGGCTTTGCTTTCATGAAGCGTGTCTCTTTCAGCTGCACTGATCAGTCGGAATATCGAGTGAGGTGGATGTTTTATTGTTGGCTCCATCTCCGATAAGTAAAGAAGATTTGAAGGCACAGTTAGAGATACCTGCCGAGCAACAAAAGCTGGGTTGGTGGTTGGTATGCTGACAAAATGGGAGGATACCATGGACGGTCCTGTTCCCTGGCAACAAGTATTTTGCCCCTCTTTCACCAATCATCCTGAGCTGCAAACCCTTTTTTTGGTTTCCTCAAATGGAAACAAAACAGCCAACAATGTTGCGACAAAACTGTAGCACATGATCAAGGCAGTGCTTTCTCTGCCAGAATAGTCGAAGTTGAGTGTCAACCGACCTGATAAGAAACGGCAGCTCATATCCTTTTTTTTCCCCCCCGACACTGAATATATTTATTCACACGGAGTCTTTTTATCCGATCTAAGCTGAGTGAAACAGTAAACAAATCAAAACAAACCTGCATTATTGTCGCCATTAGTTACCTCTCTGCACTGGCGTCTGTGTGCGTGATTTATACAAAGAATCAGGACACAAAAGGAAGTGGGGCCATCAATACCAACTGTCAGTCAACGCTTTCAGATATATTATGTCGACGCTAATGCTCGTAGCCGCTCATTATATTATCAATCAATCAAACTTTATTTAAAAAGCACATGTCACACAATGTGACTGCAGCACTAGGAGCTTTTGTGAGTCATAGAAACAAACTTCTGCAGAGTTTGCAGCAGACGAACAAAACACTGCAGGAGGAAAAGAAAAAGAAATAAATAAAAAAGAAGAATTTTTAAAAGCTTATTTTCAAAATGACAGATATACAAACTACTATTTACGACAAATTAATGTAAAAATAATGTAATACCTAATATATAAACACATGAACAATCTACTGTCAGTGAATGTAGAAAAATATAATAAACTTAATATCACATAATGTAACAAACAATCGAGTCTGAACTGATGTCATGCCGTGTATGAACTGTTTAGCTTGATGGCTAATGCTACAGACTCTGCAGTCCTCAGTGAAAGCTGCCAACAACACCATTCCAACAAATCGCCAGTCTAGTTGAATAAATGTACACATTCTATATGACAGCTTTATCCACACGCTACATTTTGGACTATATATATATATATATATATATATATATATATATATATATATATATATATATATATATATATATATATATATATATATATATATATATATATATATATAAATATAATATTATTTATTTATTTATTTATTTATAAAGTTGCCACCGAAAAACAGGGTCATACACTCTAAAATTTCGTTGGACCGCCTTTAGCTTTGACTACCGCACGCATTCGCTGTGGCATTGTTTCGATAAGCTTCTGTAATGTCACAAGATTTATTTCCATCCAGTGTTGCATTCATTTTTCACCAAGATCTTGCTTTGATGATGGTAGAACACAACAGACTCGTGGATCACATCGATCCTGCTCACACTGTATAGAAGGACATATGAAGGAAGGATGTCAGAACTATTAAAACCAATGCATGGTATAGAGCCAGTGATATAGTCGGCTTAGTTATTAGCAGAAATGTCAGCGGCCTGTCTCAGTCAGAGGACGAGGCACACTTTCCCCCGCAGTCTCCCGTGGTGAAGCTCTAATGAGAAGGAATCAAGTGTTTCATCTCGTCCACTTACGGATGACATGAAGCCCTTAAGCAGCAGGTGAGAGTCTGCAAAGAGGCCGGCGCCGCATATTAACAGATGGACTCTCAAAGTCAACACCCAGGATATTTGTAATACCTCGGTGAGTCAGCACATTTCAGAGGTGGAGCCGGGAATGCGAGCTGTTGCATCAGTCTGCCGGGCTCAGCTGGTGACCGGGACGGACCAGAGCTGTGGACCTGGTGTTACTATTGTCCTAGTCTCATTCCACCGGGAACAAAAGAGATGCAGTGATGCTCAAACAGGCTGTCACACTATTCTTCTCACTCTATTTACCCGAACAAAGACACAATTCACTTAAACAGGCGGGATTGTCTCGAGCTGTTGGCAACAAGTTAACAAGTCATAATAACATTCCCTTTTGGGCGGAGAGTGAAAGCAACAGACCTTCAAGTCACTCGTCTAAAACAACCTCTATACGTTGTGTTTCCTGCAATATGAGTGCAAATATAAGTCTCACTTTCAGTGAATGAAGCTGAATGATTCTCCGCTCAACACATGTCTGTGCCAGCTGGATGACAGTCAGCGAATGCTGCCGTCGGAGTGAGAGTTCAAGTCAGTACCAGCTCCTGAGGGAGGTGCCAACAGCGGCTGCCACATTTCCCCCAGAGCCTGGATATTTTTACAAGTCTTTTAATGAGGGCGTCACGAGAGTCAGAGCCAGGGCTCATGAAAGAACCGAGTCAGTCTTCTACCCTCCAATTTGATCAGGAATAAAGTGCCAGAGCCTGCACTTCTTAAAGAGAGGCATCGAACATGAGGAGAGGACTACAGGTGGATTTTAATTTTAAGGTCAAGGGAGATCATTTTGACTGCTAGTCTCGACTGCAGGCCATATTTTGCTGTATTGTTTTACCAATGGTGACAACAATATTCTCAGTGTTTCACTTATTAATACTTGTCAACAAATGCTTATCCAAGAGTCTCACAGAGGCTTTTGTGAGGATACAAAGTGCATTGCAAAAATAAAAGGGGATTGGTTTGACATCAGTTAAAATGTGGTGGATTTTACGCTGAGAATAAACTCATTACTGCACAGCACTGCTATTATGTCACAATGAACTGAATTTCATTTTGGAAATATGTTGCTGCTGTTTCATTGTATTTTGGTGCTGATTCCAGTATCTTTAATAGTAGTTGTATTATTATTATTATTATTATTACTGTCATACTTTTTAATTCTACATTTATTTATTATTTTGTGGAAGAAATTTCCGTCAGCATTATTTGTTTCTCATCACTCTACACTGTAACATACCATTCATTTTGCTATTTCATTCACTGTACATTACAGTTAGAAAAATATGGATCAGTTTTCCTATGTCATGTGTTATGGGGTGAAAGGTTTACTATTAGTTCCTTGTGTTATGACACATTCACCATATGTTTTGTCTTCATAATGCTGGCGTCACACTGGCCTCTATTTGTTTATATGTTTTTGTCATGAATGATTCCTAATAGTGGCGCAATGATAATGATTTTCAATTTTTGTTGAATAAATGCTTTAGATTTCAATAACATGACTTTTTGCATTAGCAAAGTTGAGTCGCTACAACCCCATTTTCCTTTTCATGCATCATACTTCTGTTTCCGTCCCTTGTGAAGTGGATAACCAGCTGCAGGAAACAGTCAACGTCCACCTCAAACATTGGTTATGTGCTCATGACTATGTGGGATGTGGAAAGTCTGGAAAGACGCAGCCCAAACTTTTCTTTGCAAAGGTTAAAGACTTCATTCAGAGAAACAAACAATTCAACCTTTAGTTCGTCCTCTGTTGCGATCGTTGTTTGAAGTGGATTATGAATGGAGCGCACAGGCTCTCTCCTACCATGATTCATCTTTGTGTGTCTTTGAGTGACCCCTCGACATTCCTCGCGATAAAGGGCCACAGATGTTTGCCCGCGGAAGCTCAGGAGACAAGGCTCCTCAAACAGGCGAGCACAAGTGCGCCAGGGTGATTTGCATCTGCAAAACTGCTGCATGTGGCCTCTCAGAGCAAGTGCCCCCGTACGACCTTCAGCTCACCTTCTGCTCTGACGGACTGAAGGAGCCATATGTCCAGGGCGAAAGGAAACTCCCAGTTCGGATCAGTTTGAAATACTTACACAGGGGAATTCCTCAAGAAGTCGTCATGACCTTTGCTGTTTGTTTTTGTTCGTCCACAGGCTCGTCTTATTACGACAATGTGAGGCCGCTGGCGTATCCGGATTCTGATGCAGTTCTTATCTGTTTTGACATCAGCCGTCCAGAGACGTTGGACAGTGTCATCAAGAAGGTTGGTATGAAATAGTTTTCCTCCTCTTCTATCTGTGTGTATCAACATTGGCGGAAGGTGTGCGGTTGTTATGAAGTCACAGATTTATATGTTTCAGTGAGCACCTTTTCAATGCATCCTCCCTCTGATGGTACAGGAAAAAGTATCTTAAACAAGAAACTCAGGCTGATCATACAAGTTTTACGATCGGGCTTTTTAAAGCACTTTCTTTTAAATAGCACTTTCTCAAAAAATGTTCGACCACCAGCTGTGACAAAGACATAATTGTTCATAGGAAAAAAATGACTGAGATTATCTTCAATGTATTGCAAAAATATCACTTTATTTGAGAAAAAAAATCAGGCTGATGTTTGAAATGAAAAGCGTTTTTGGATTGGCATCATGTTTTTTGGTATCATTTTTTATAACATTAGGATTGTGAGGCCAGCTGGCCACTGCTGTGGTGATGGCCAAGGAGGACCCTCTATTCCAGAGGAGTCCAAAGTCTTCTGGAAAGGGCAGCAGTTTTGTTCCGACCGATCAAGTTTAACCAAAGAAGTATCAGCTGAAGCTGTTTTCCGACACCTTATGAGTGAAGCTGTGTGCGCTAGTTGGGTTGGAATGAAAACCTACACCCTTGAGGACCGGTTTGGACACCCCTGTTCTAGAAGGTGGACGTCCTGGAAGTTCTTGTGTGTTGCTTCTCGGGGTGAAATGAGGGTTTTGTTACACGCTAAGTGACGTCTTCTGCTCCTGTCGGCAACATGTATTTTCCTGATGTTGATAAAACACTTGTGGAGATTAAGGAGCGGAAAAAGATTCTGGGGTGCGGAAGGTTTGAAACTGTGGACTGAGACTAGTTTTGTCCTCACTCTTATTTGGTGGGAAATAAAGTGAGTCTCTAGTCTATTTTCTCTCCGACTATATTTGGCATGTTTCTGTATACAAAACTTCAGAACGTCACACGTCTCAAACATGTAGTTCTCATCCGGTCATGAATCTTAAAAGAAATCTAGTGAGGTTGTATTTAAATATCCCTTAACAAGTTGAACCTTTTTAATTTCTTCAGTTTGCATTATGGGGCGGTAATATTACCACCAGTCCAAGCAGCAAAAGTGCAAATAAATCATATCCAAACGAGTAGAAAGTATCCTGTTGGAGACTGTGGCTTCTGCAGGGGGTTGTGTGATGTGATTGGAGCAGAGCAAAACAGATCATATAGTACTATAATTCAATCATAAAACTCATGAAAACACAGCTATGAAATGAGAAATTACACTAGTTATGTGACTTGAAAAATATCACTTTAGTCACACACAGAAAACAGTGTTTAAAATCTGGTTATATGTGTGTGGATTTAGTCCTATATATGAGAAAAAACATGCCCGTTCAACCACAACAGAGCTCTGTTCTGAATCAGATGAAAACAGCCCCACTTGACCTCGGCTCCCCTCCACATGAAAAGGTCAGCCTTTTCAAATGTATTTGTGGGAGAGTTCAATCAGCCGACAAACAGCTGTGCTCCAGAATTCAGTGCGACGCGAATGCTAGCCTGCGAATGACCTGTCAAATATTAGACAGGTCATTCGCAGATGACTGGATCGTAAAGAGCAACGACGAAACGTATGAGGAAGACTTCATGAAGGGACTGGGTTGACTGTAGACGTGTTGGAATTGTCATCACCAACTGTGAAATTTGGGAGGTGAACCAGACATGGAGCCTCGGAGGGCGAGGCTTGGGTCGTGGGTGTGTTTTACACAGTTGTTAAATCCATGCGCAGACTCTGGGAGTCTCCGCGTGTCACATAAAACCTCTGCTTCTTCGCTCATCTTGCATCCATGTGCCCTGGCGAGCAGCAGTGTACCACAGTTGGTTCCCACGGCTGACTTGCTGACGTGTTTAGTGGTCTGTGGGGAGCTGCTGAAATGCCCCCGCAGACTGTGTAGCTCTAACCCACAGCACCTTGTTTTGAAGCCCACAAATATCTCCCATGCCTGAGCGCACTCTGTCAACAGGGGGAAGCAGAGCCGCGGTCAGGCTTTGAGCTTTTCCCATGAAGCCGCTGGCAGGGGGGTTACCATGACCTCTGACCCTGAGCTGTCGCCGTGGTAATCTCAAAACTGGGCCGCATGGAAAAGCTGTTGCACAATCGCCTTCCTGAATCAGACTCTCGACCCCTGATGGTGAGGGGGTCAGAGAAGTTGCTGGATGACAGCAGGGTTAAACAATCAGAGCTTTGGATTAGGCACCGTCCACAGAGGAGGGCGGGTTTTTTTGGGTTTGTTTTTTTTTCACTGACACCGTGAGGTAAGGCAGATGGCATTTGGAGTATGTTTGGCACGCCTGCCTGGTTGTGGCTTTTAGGAACACGATTAGATTCCAACGTGAAAACCATTTTCCCTCAACCCTTTCCCACTGAAGTTAAGACACATGAGCTGCTAGCTGGTGGCACTGACCACCTGTAACTCAATGGGCAGTTACTGTGGCTAACTGACGGTAAAGGGAAGGGAAAACAGCCGCTTGGAGTGGACGCCCCGCAGCGTCAGAGTCCAACCTGCTGGTACACAACCCCACCGAGAGCATCAACATATTCACGTGGAGTGGGGAGAGAAAGCTGGCGGGCGAAGCTTGTCGCACTCCACAGCGGATGAAACTGTGTGTAATAAGTGGAGATTTGTGGCAAGATTAATGGAAGTTTGGGAAGTGATGTTCAATAAAAATGCAATGGTTGAACTGATAACAAAATAGACAAGGCAATAAATGGAGATGAAAAACGCTCGACTCCTGCATCCGGTGTTACCTGTCAAGTACAATATATGTAACCTTGAATTCTGATCTCAGTCACAAGCCATTCCTCCCGGGCCTTTTGCCTTTCCCACTTTCATCCTCCGCCAGACAGCAAGTGCTTGGGTGGTCCCTCTCCTAAGGTACATCAATTTCAGCAGCAGACCCTCAGAAGTGTGCGGCGTGTGACACGACTCGGCTCGGTTATAAACTGTCCACACAATGGTTTGGAGCAGTGTTTATGACAAAGCTTTGTCGGAGTGGAGCGGGGAGAGAAACCAGAGTTCCACCTACTGGAGGTCCAAAACCAGCTCTGTCATAGTGAACATCCATATTGTTGGTCATAAATAATACATGGATGCCTTTGAATATAAAATGAATCTGAAGAATATCAGCGTCGCACACTCATACATATCTGACATTTGAAAAGTGTTTCTTAATATTTCATCCTGACAAGCTCACTGCCGAAGAAAGACAGCCGCTCATGGAGGGAAACAGTGGAAAAAAATGTCTTATTTTTTATGCTTCATAGACTCGATAAGCAGATGATATGTAGCATAAAAAAATCCTAAATTTGTGTGACGTGTTTTTGCAATATTATTTCAAGTGTAGTGTAGCACACAAACCTTTTTGTCCCTCACTAACCTCTAGACCCGTCAAGGTCAGTTAAACTGCCATAACCCTTTAGGAGATGATATTGAGTGCGGCATTTCCATTTGTATGATGATGAAATTGTTAGCAAAAATGTGATCTCTGATGTGATCGTGGATTCATTGGGATGTGTGAGGATATGTGAGGGGATATTGCGGCTCATTCCGCCGAGCACTGCGGCTGGCTGAGCTCCAGCAAAGATGGTCACATTTAAATATAATGTCTTAATGGTAGCTGACTCCATTGCCGCTCTGACTTACCCCCACTATCATCTGGTGGAGCGTTGCTAAGACATCTGAATCCCTTCAATCGCTTTAGCTTAAATGTATGTCATCGAGAGTCCATCAGTCTCTGTAAGCTCAGTTATTAAGTGGTGCAGGAGCCGGAGATCAACAGCCTCACTTCTGTCCCGGATATTTATATGTCTCCACTCTGGTTCATTCACAGTGGCAAGGAGAGACGCAGGAGTTTTGTCCCAACGCTAAGATAGTGCTGGTGGGCTGCAAGTTGGACATGAGGACGGACGTCAACACGCTGAGGGAGCTGTCCAAGCAGCGCCTCATACCTGTCACCCACGAGCAGGTGAGTGCAGTGTCGACTTTCAAGGTAGATACTGGTGACGTGGCAACAGCAAGGCCCATGCGTGTAGCAGCAGTTGTGCATTTGAAGCTCTGCTGTTCTGTGCTATGGGACAAGGGAAGTCAAATACGGGTCTGGAGTGACCCATTCAATGAGATTGGTCTGGTGCCATGTTGTACTGCAGCACTCAAAAGAACGACAAAGATAGAACTGAGAAATCCCAGCTAGAGTTTTCAGCTTATTAAACGCACAGTGATTTGCTGGTTGCAGAGAAATATTAATTTAATTTTTTTTTCTTTTTATTATTTAAAAAATATTTTTTAGTCCATTTGTCCTTTAATTGCTGATTTTCACTGTCCACTTTTTAAAATTTTATTTTCAAACACCTCATTTTTGTGCAATAAACCTAGCAAAGTCAGAGTCAGTGTCGCATGTGTCAGTAATTTACCATTAGTTATTTAACATTACAATAATATTTTGACTAGAAATGGAAAACAATTGACAAAAAAAAGAAATTTACAACTTTATAAAATGAAAAAAAACCTAATTTTATATATATATACATATATATATATATATATATATATATATATATATATATATATATATATATATATATATATATATATATATATAATTTTTATTATTATTTGTTCTTTATCTCTAATATTTTTGTTTTTGTTGTTGCTTGTTGTTACAGTGTTGATCCTAAAGAAGCATATAAGCAAGAAATAAAAGCTTTTGTTTTTCTGTATTTTGTGTATTTGTGTGAAAGAGTTTGTTTTTGTGTCTTTATATGTATTATACTTGATATAAAAAGTTAATTACCAAAAAAAAAGGAAATAACTATATAATGTATATACTATATAATGTTTAAATAATACCAATAAGCAAAGTGAGATGGTGAATTTTAACTTCATGTCAATAAATAAGATCGATAAAAATCAAAAAATAAAGTCTGAGCAGCCAGGTGGTCTCTCTCACTGTCTATGACGGTTTCAACCTGGCCTTGAAAGAAACTCTACAAATGTGAGACAACACTCCCAAACCAACGGTTCCAACTAAAAGAAAATCTTTTTCACTTCACGTTTTTTAATGCGCTACACATTCAATAAACCGATCGGCTACACTGCTCTCAAAGAATCAGCTCTGTACCGTGTGGCTTGTATCAGTTCCATTGAGCTCAATGGTATCAATGACATGTCAAATACTCAAATAGGTGTAGAATTATATGGACAAAAATACAATTTGGGAAATAAAATAGAGTTTAAAAAGTCACAATGTGGGTGAAAGAAAGCTGCTCGGTGAAGGCCTCTTTTTCTAGTTTCATTTTGTGGTGTTATATATTATTAGAGTATATTGGCTGTATTCATATTTAAGTATGCTAATGGACATTATGACATTGCTATAATAATAATTTTATCAATCTCCTTTAAGATATTATTGCATGCAATTGAGGATACCTTTTTTTTTTGGACACAATATTTCCGGCTGCAGCACCTATTGTTAGGGGAAACGCTTCAGTAATAATCCTCGCAGTCTCGTGTGGTTTGCGTCCTTGTCTCGTCCGTGTTGTTACAACAAAATATTAAAACTTAATCACCTCATAAGCTTCTGCAACTAATGAAGATTCACAGAGCAGCGCGTCAGATTGTGTCGGAGCGGCGGGATGATATGCGAGTCAGGCGCAGTTGTGGTCAGGCGGGGCCGCCAGAAGGAGTCAGTTCAGCTTTCAAAACAACAACGGGTGCAGGAAAGGAATTAGAAAGCGGTTGAGCTGTAATTTGGAAGATCAGCACCGGTGTGTGCCGGGGTCCTTCGGGAGGCGAGTGAGTGAGGATGTGAGCGCGGTGCGGCTCCAGAGGGACGCGCTGCTGCTGGGCTTGGCATTTTGACCGAAATGTGCTGACGTGCGATTTGAGGTGGCTCAGGGCGAGAGGTGGTGCCTAGAAATCCAATTTTTTTTTTTGTGGAGCAGTGAAAGACTCATGCAGATTCAATGGTTTTCATGACGCAGAATGAATTAAAACATTGACGTTGACGGATGAGTGACTCCTAGCGTTACGTGTCGACCTCTGAGTCAAGGTCACATTTCTATACTGTGCCAGGTGACTTCCTGCTCACTGACTGAACCTGTACAAACCATCTGTTCTAAATGCATCTAAAAAACTTTAGGTTTAAGCTTCTAGTGCTGAGGCTTCATGAAACTCATTTTCAGACCCGACTAGATGGCGCTGTTCGCTCAGAAAATCTTTGCATTTGAACGTATTTTTCAATGACACCACAGCACAAAATGTTCAAACCAATAGCACCTCCCACTGGGCTATGAAAGCAACAACACTGTGTCATGAAGCCTCTCCTGGTCTCAGTGGAAATGGGACTGCTGCCTCCTGCTGTCCGATTGAGTGTACTGCGTTCAACAATGTCTCAAATGAAATTATATCAACATCAATAAATAACAATATTGATTAAAAAAAATACAAAAAAACGAGTGGGTTCAAATGAGCAGTTTGAAAAGTATTTTTTAAAAGTCGAATCCCCTCGAACAAATCATATTCTCATTCTTCTTTAAGTCCATTCCATTTTTATTATTTTTCTCTATTATCATATTTTTCTATTTTCTACCACCTCCCTATCCACACATTTGTTTCCTCCCAATCCCCATTTATTATAATTCATTTGTAAGCTACCTTGTCCTCTTTCCCTCTCCAATAAAATCAGCGTGGGTCTCATAAATCCCCAGTTGATCTTGCTTTTGAAAAGGACATTTTCCGGTGTAATTCCACAGGAACTCTTTGTAGTGACTTTGAGCCTCTTCATAAAAATAAAAGATGGAGCGTAAAACAGAGTGTAAAATTTTATTGAGTTACAGCTTGGTCTTTTTTCGCCGATCGAAAGCTGCCGATAATAAACATTTTAGGGCTCTAATCCAATAAACGTTATCCCGTTGTTGATCTTTAATTGAATTCCGACACGGAGCAGCAGTAGTCAGTCGGAGTGACCACCAGCTGAACGCCACATTTCCGCACTAATCCACCTGAGATCCGATCACTCCTCTCCGCTTCCCGCGGGTTCACCTCCAGCTTCCACCTTAAATAGTTTCAGCGCTGCTTATTTTGCTGCCGTGATAAATATCAAGATGATAGGAAGAGTGTGTCGAGGAGATTTCGGAAGTCGCAGGAAATATATATGGCGTTATGTCATGGAACACCTCTAACAAACTGTGTTTCGCAGGGGAGCACCATCGCCAGGCAGATCGGAGCAGTGGCCTACGTGGAGTGCACCTCCAAAGTCTCGGAGAACAGCGTCCGGGACGTGTTCCACATCACCACGCTGGCGTCGGTACGACGGCCGCACAAGCCACAGCTGAAGCGCAGCAGCTCCCGCAGGGGTCTAAAGCGAGTGTCCCAGCTACCCCTCCCACCCCTGCCGGGTCGGACTGAACAAATGGACCAGGCGCCCGCCATGAGGAAGGACCGTGCCAAGAGCTGCGTGCTCATGTAGAGACCCGCACTAACTGTGTACATATATATAAAAAAAAAAAAGCAGAAATATATAACAGAGGAAGTCTATTTATTGTTTTGGCCTCATATTTTATTTTTTTGCAATACAGAGGAGCTAGGAAAGAGATGTCTCTGCTTTTTATTATTTTTGGTAATGTGTGCATATATATATTTTGGGCGACTAAAAGACGATGGACGCCCAAACCCGTTTGTCAGGGGACATCTGCTGAAGAACTGCTTTTGCATATTAAAATTTTGCATATTTTAATATCCAAAATGGATGTTAAAATGGAGCAGATTTTCCCTGGAGCTAGTGAGGAGAGAAGGTGTCGGAGACGGACTCCTGTTCTTGAGGAGAGACATCAAGTGAGTCTGCAAAGGACGACCTCAGAGATCTGCAGCCTGAGATGAGATTTTGGGGACTGTTGTCACAGTATGTGTGTGTGTGTGTGTGTGTGTGTGTGTGTGCGTGTGTGTCTAGATGGTACTACCACAAGTGCATTTTTTTGACAGGAAGAAAAAGAAGCCAAGATCAGTCTGATCCTGCTTACCTGATTTAACACTCTTTTCTCTGTCAACTCTGATGGTGTCACTTTCATTCACTGCTGCTCATTAAAAAAAAAGATGTTTTCTGTGTGGAAAGTAGTGTGGTGACAATGTTGGGGTGATTTTTGCTGTACTTTCACTGACGTCTCAAATAAAGCTGACTCTTTTAGGTGAGAGATCACTGCTTGGCTCAAGAGTTTTCACTCGGGGAGGTTTCCACACGACACGGCCTGGGCGATCTGGGGGCCCCTGTGGCCCTCGAGGTCAGTGTCAAACTGGTGTCCTGGTTTAGTTGTCTGTGCCGACTGGTCCATCTCTTGTGTTACTAATTTTAGTGACTGTATTTACTCGAGAACCCTTCACATATCTATGGAAAGACTTCATTTCACTGTATTTGATTGTCTTTTCTACATATTTGTAATTTATTTATTTATATATATATATATATATATATATATATATATATATATATATATATATATATATATATATATACATTTGTGACCCTTTTATTTCTTCATTTTATTTCCCTCATAAAAATGTATTTACATCCAAAATCTTAAGATAAAACCTCCCTTTTAAAGTACATAATACGAACTACTAACTAAAAAAAAAACTAACAAAAACAAACATAATCAATACAATACAATAATCACACTTATTAAATGTGTTTCCCCTTATTTTTATTTATTTATTTTATTCTGTTGACAACACCATATAGTTATGGACAAAGAAAAGAAAGAAACATATCCAGCCCCTCACTGCTAATATATAACTTGACCCTCAGGAAATGGAACCGCCAACCTCAGTATTATACTATGGTTATTATTAACTATTATTTGTTAGTATATTATTTTAGTTTTAATAAATCTGGACTTGAAAATATGACCAAAGGTTTCCATCACACTCCATCAAGTCCTTCAGCAAAGTGGCAGAACAGTGGAGTCAGTGAAGGCAACGCTCATCCAAACACACCACTTTGTCTCACAGTGTCTTTGTTATACAAGAAACAGTTGTCACCTTTACAAGAATCTTTATTTCAGATTTTTTTCTTGTTTCTCTACAAACACATTAACCAGACTCACCATTTTCCCTTACATTCATGTCCCTAAAAGCAAGAATCACAGTGTTAAGTTATGCAAGATTTATTTGTGTGCATTTCCCCCCAAATATGACTCACAGAAGGAAATAACTTGACTGCTGCATTTCATGTCTCAAGTCTTGTTGAAACAAGAGGACAATAGAGACGTGTCACTGGAGTTTCCCTTTTGTATGTAACAAACACAAAGACTTTCTTTACTATGACATCAGAAAACAGAAGAATTCCTTGCATCATTCCATGTGACGTAGCAACAACTCACTCATATATCAACTGATGCTGGAAGAAGTATGTGAAAGATATTCCTAGTTCAACATGTGAGCCGCATCTGTCATCTGTGTAAATGACAAACATCACTGCAGCGACGGTCATAATTACACGAGAACAAAATGTGCTGCTACGCTCAGATGACTCAGTAAACATGGAACAGAACAGTTCAGGTTGGTGGTCACGTCCACATTCAAACCTCAGATGCTTTCCTGCCTCAATTTAGTCTTGAAAATCTTCAGCATTGCAATGTAGTTTTACGTAGCTGCGCTTCACACAACTTCATCATCACTTGTTTTTGTACTTGTGTGCAGACAAACACACCATTCCTGACAAACGCAGTTAAACAAGCTGTTTAAAAATAACTTTGAACACGTAGGAAAGCGATGGTGAACCTGAAGCTTGGCCTCCTCCCCAGCAGAACCTCCACTTGCCCTCTGTTGCCTCATCATTACAACGGCAAGTTAAGCTCACAAAATTCAAATTTAAACTTTCGCTGAACTGACTCCCGAAACCCAAGTTAGTGCCACAAAATCTTGCGAATTTCAGTTGAACTTTCACGACCCCAGCGAACAGGTGGAAGTGAACTGACTGAACAAACAGTGTAGCTCAGTGAGCAAATCCCCACTTTGCAGTTCATTCCGGTTGGAAAACTGTGATAGAAAATATTAACAACTGACTTGTTTGTGTCTAACCTGTCCCCCGGTGCCCTTCAAGGTATAAAGCCAGCGACAACAGAAAGCCTCACACAGATTATAAAATCACATTCAATGTTTCAATGAACTTTCAGAGGAGGTTAAAGTGAAAAGTGGAGTGAAAAGGGAACTATTCAGCCATCGTTCTGCTATTATCATTGGATCTGACACACACTGTTTTGCATCAACACAATATTGAAAATGCTTGTGTTTATCAAGTTTTATTAGACTGAGCGCCAAGGACTACAAAAATGGCCGACTACTGCGCAGGAATCCGAAAATTGTTTAGCAAATCCTGGATTAATGTTTCTATTTCAGCAGTAAAATAGATATCAGTAGCCGCAACATTTAGTGTAGCTTTGTGCAACTTGTTTTACAATGCGTAAACAAAAAAACCACATGACTCCTCCTACTGACAGTGAGATGAACTGCTTCAGGAGTAAATAGAAGTGAAACTTAACTGTCGCTAAAATGAAACAGTTGAATGGAATGGAACTTTGACATTATGGAGGACTGACTCACGGCACACAGAGCACAGGAAGTTGACAAAATAAAAGCCAACTATAACACGCTGGTCTGGACAACTACTGCATATAAGACAGGCTCATGTCGTGGAGAAACGGTGGAGAAAAGCTAAGAGCAAGATTATTTCCTTCCTAGAAACTAACCCTAAACCAGAGACCCTTCGATGTTGAAGATGCCGGATGGTATTCAACAGAAGCCGTTCCTGCATATCAATCTAAGATCAACATATTGGGTAAATAACACCAGCCTTCTTCCTGTGTCCGCGCCATCTGTGCTCTTGCGTTGCCTCTAATAGAACTGCTACCTCTGGAGCGAGTCGCCATTTTCAAGGTAGAAGTAAAGTCTCATGGGAGACAGCGAAGGCGTCCGCTGTGGCAGGATTGAGTATCTCAATGTGTTGACGTCTTTGTGCGTAACCTGTACAACAGATGACTTGGAGAAGATCAGCCAGATTTTAATGTATTAATGTATTGTTTTTTGGAAACGGAATCAGCGGTCAGTGTTGATAGACTCCACTCTTTCCGAGTAGATGTGCTGCCGCAGTGGAAGAAGTCCCCCAGTGTAGCTGGGAGCTGAAAGCTGACAGCCCAAATCTGCTGGAAGTCAAAACACTCTGGCAGTAAATGGGTTATTAACCGTCACCGCTGACAACTGTTGTCACTTCCTCAAGAGACAGAGAAACGCTAACTAGATGTCTGGAAATCATGGATCAAGTTTCAGGAGAGGCAGCCAATTACAACCTGGCAGAAAGGTCTTGAATGATGGAGGTGCATCGGCTGGTTAATTCATTTTAGAAAACACATTTGGCTGAGTTCATTGAGCTTTACTGTCTAGATTTGAATTAACTAAAGGGATACCACACAACAGGATCAGAGGAACTTGAGATGGAGGACATAGGTTCCTTCTGCCCGAGATACCATGATGGATTTGCAGTGTTTTAAGTGTGCTGACAGTAAAAGAAAAGAAAATCTGCAGAGTCAAACCCAAGCTTTCAGGTTGACTGGATTACTTTTAGCACGTGCTGGATTTCTGTGGCCCTTGAAAATGCACATAATATTTTTCGATACAAAACCAAATTGTTTAAATATCAACTGGATTTCATTTCTGAAACCCATAATGGAAACATCCATCCGTTTTCTCGCACATGGTGAGTAAAGCTCATATGAGGTTCTTCATACACAACAGCGCCACACCAAGGCCAATTCTCTGTTCTGTCTCGAAATGCGGTGGAAGCTAAAAAAAACCCAAAGTGTGGGTAGCCGACTCGACAATAGTCTTTACATGATGCCTTAGGAGTGACACTGTTGACTATTTTGAGCCCCTCCACCATGGCAGCCGCCTCGTTCCTCCTCTCTTCAGACCCAAGAAAGTGCTTTAGAGGAACACATGCCTTAAAATACTCATCTCAGAGACACTTGCCTGCCATATATTCAACATCAGAGTTCGGGGGGGGTTGGTGTAACCACAGCAACAACACGTTGGAGAGTGATATTTCTTCATCCCATCTTGGGTTGCCACTGCGAGTCAGCCTCCTCCATGTTAACCCATCGTATACATCCTCTCTGGTCACACATCTGTTCATGTCCTCCTTCATTCCTCATCCAACTTGTTCCCTGTCTCTGGCCAATGTATCCGAACCATCTGAGTCAACACATTCTGACTCCCAAGGTGTCAAATAGCAACTATTTTCAAGTTGACCTTCAAGTCCAGTGTTGATGCCAAAATCAATCGAAAGCCTAATGTTTCAATGTGCAACACTGATGGCTGAAGTCTGCCAGATCCACTGGAAAATAGTTGCTGTTTCACCTGTGTGACCTCAGCAGTTTCACATGTGAGTCATTCAGCAGCCTCATGATACTAATACTGAAGTCTTAGCATGTGGTACATACTAATGTAAAATATCAATGAGATCAATGACACTGGTGCTTCAACTTCTTAGAAGCAAATCCGGGGGGTTACAGGGAAGGTGTGACTTTGAGCGAGAATTGATTCCCTTCTGGCAGTTCCACAGAAAATCACCACAGAAAAAGTTGTTATATAAATGTGAATTATTTTTATCTCTAGTTTGAGGATGTGGAGAATATGATCTAATATCTAGTTTCATTATACAGCGGCTCCTCGGTTCTCGACCACAATCCGTTCCGGCCGTTCGAGGAGCGATATGTTCGAAATCTGAATGGATTTTTCCCATTACAATGAATGGAAAAAGAACTAATGCGTTCCAAGCCTTAAAATAGTCTTTTGTAGGAGTGAATGTAGAGTGTCTGCTGCAGGTGCGCTGTTCCTCTATGTGTGTGGCCGCTGCATGTGGGAGGGGTTGCCGAGTGAGTGACGTCTCTCCAGAAGTGAAGAGGTGCCCGGTGCGTGTCCAGCTCTGAATGTGCGCTTCTGTGCAGTTTGGCTGTGACAAAGTCATAAACCAAGTCACGCTCTGTCCCAGACTCGCCTCATCCCTGTCCCAGCTCCAGCCCACAACAGGACATCAAACCCTGGAGTGAGCGCTCCAGCACCTCCCCTGTGACACTCTACCACGGTCCAGTGCGGAGACAGGAAAGGTTTTACACCTCAGTATAAAGAAAAAACAGTCAGTAAATGTAGCTAACGGGACACGTCTGCATACAGAGGCTGCGTTATACACAATAACAAAGCGCGTTCTGGATTTTAGTTCAAAATCTGAAGCAAAAAAATCTCAAAATTTTTGTTTGAACTCCGACTCCGAAGTCCAGGACTTTTCGAAAATCGAGGTATCACTGTACTGACGATGTATTACAGATTTATTACATAATAATGATTATTTTAATCAGCAACTTCTTATAACCAGTGATGTGGTTTGTTAACACTGAATGGTGGGTTGAACAGACTGAGCAGCTCAAGGAAGAGTGTTGCCTCGGGCAGGAAATGAGCAGTGGAAATGAGGCCAGTTGCCACAGCGGGGGCACCGAGTCAGCCGTGCCCCTTCAGTTCCCACTGACTTTTAAGAGGATTTATATTCTGGTGCCAGTGCGGGCGCATTTCACTCGCTGATCACTGGGCTGTTTATCAGATAAGGACGTCCTGAGCGCCGAACAGGTGAAGACAAAAATTGACTTCAGAAAATCCGATCTCAAGAACAGACAGGCTTTTTTTCCCGACATCAGGATGTGAGCCTCCACTTCAGCAATCTGATCAGCTGTTTGCCCTTTCCCACTGAGACTCCAGGAGGATTAATGATACCTCTGTGGGTTAACACTCTGATTCTGCATTCTTGATCCCCCCATCTGCGCTTTTGAGAGAAGCTCCGCTAGGCACCACAGCCGTATCCTTGAATGACCAGCGCTGATAACGTCCACTCAGGAAACACACGCGACGACAAATGTTCCTGGATAATTGAGGCAATTTGCAGATGAGGTTATGTCCCGGGGGGGGGGGGGGGGGGGATTGGCTGAGGCACCTTGTGAGGAAGTGATGGACAGCAGGGAGAGACAGCGCTGACTAAAGGCCACGGAGCAGACTCACAAATTACACACAGTCATGAGAGGATTCGTAATGAGAAGCAGCATGTGCCTGACACACTGGAACACCTGAAAACACACGCAGACACTGAAGCAAGGCCAGCGGACGCTCATGTAGCGCGGATGGACACGAAATCCCCTCTACAGCAGATTAATTTGACAAACTCTCCCTTGTTCCCTCTCAACATTTCCGACTTTATTGTCTCCAATTTCCCTGCAGATCGAGCCAACGGAGTATAAACTCACTCAGCCAATCTGAGCTCCGGCTTCTGAGAATCATTAGGAAGAGGATTAGCGCTTTCCGCACCAAAGTATCGCTAATTAAAACGTGCGAACGTTCGTGGACATGTGTGTCTGAACAACCTGCGACCCTGTCAGACATACCTGCTTTCACAGCTGCTTTCGTTCTCCGTGACCTAGATTCAACAATGGTTTTGAAATTGAAACTTCAGTTTTCCTGGCTACACATCCATGCTAACCGTCGCTCCCACAAACCTGCTGGTCATTTTGAGGCCTATGACTTTTGTGCATATCGTCGGAATATCGTAATCCTAGGAAACACAAACTTAAATTGTTATTTAGCCGCTAGACCTGAGAAACAAACCCTATGAGTGCGATGTAGTCCAGGCTGACACATGGTTACCTGGAAGCACAGACCATTAGGATCAGCGCCAGCCAACAAGTCGAGACTCGTGTGCTTTCACTGATTTAATTCAGAGTGCTGTCAAGTACGCTTACACTTGTTGAGCAGTGTTGTCGTGGAACAGCCTCAACAGTCGCTGCGTCGCCACCACTTATGCTCACTATGTTCCCACTTTTGTGTCATTTTCTGTAGCATCTCTGTGGAGGGAGTCGGAAGGTCTTTAGTCAGAAGAGGATATATACAGTGTTTATGACTGTAGAACAGTGTTTTTCAACCGGGGTGCCATACCGGGGAGAGACAGTCAGGTGTGCCGTATGAAAATGATCCAATTTCACCTCATTTCTCCGGAGATGGAGGTGGGAAAAATCATGACAATTACAACGTGTTGACAAGCAACCAATGTGAGGAGATCACATGGATTCACTGACATTCTTTCTATACACTGCACTGTAGAAGAACAGTATGTTGTTCAGCAGCGCTGCTGTGGTGTGCGGCGCTCTTCTTGCCACAAACTCACAGCAAAGAATCCGGTCAAATGCGTAACTTCCAGCTGTGTTTAAACCTGATGTGCCTCTAACTTGACCACACACTTTCACCACAGAACCAGGGAGGGAGGGATCCTTGTCGGACCCGCAACGCCAAAGACTGTCTGCACCGCAGAGCTAACGTGACGTCTCACTTCAAAACAATGACAATGAATGAATGAAAAATTGTCTTTATGAAGCAAGTTCAGGCAAAGAATGTGAAGGATTTGTCTGGAAACTCAAAACTACAATAAAATCGAGACTGAAAACTGGGTTATACACAAAAAGATGGACAAAGTGGAACATTTTTCAGCAAAGAAATCCAACCTTATCGTAATTATAAGTTATGGTAATATCCTCAATGTTTTTCTGTCTGTATTTTATTTTATTTTTTATATATATATATATATATATATATATTTATTTTATTTTATTGTTCTCTGTCTTTTCTTACATGTTATAAAACATTGTATGTATCATTTTCAATCATAATGCCTGTATTTTGTAAAATTTAAAATTTGAAAAATAAACAGTAAAAAAAAAAAAAAAAAAACTACAATAAAATCATGCAAAACAGAACCGATAAAATCGAAACAGTTATTTAAAGTATCTAAATAAATAAATAAATCATGATATATTTTTACATGTTGCCCACATTTCTGGACACATTTGAAACAAATACATTGTGCTCCGGGATTTTTTTTCAATGAACCAAAAAAGGTTGAAAAACACTGCTGTCGAAGACGGCAGAGGCTTGTGGGGTCTGGCAAAAGGTCCCCACTAAAGCAGAGGGTCCTCACAAGGAGGTGTGTACAACACTGTGGCATGACCAGTGAGCATGCGTGGATGTAGAGATGCTCCTTTGCATGTTCATTCCCCATAATAACACTACAAATTGCGATGAAAAATAGTATCGTATAGAATAGTATCTTGCTAGCTCATGACTTGCAGAGATGTGTTGTGTTGCAGAGCCGCTCTGCTGAACACTAGGAGTCCAGTCAGGACACCAGGTTCATTCTGAACTGACTCTCTCTAAGTCCCCCCGCCCACTTGTCCATTGCAGATGTCAGGACGAGTTAAACTGCCTCCAGTGCTCAGCTTACAGCTACCAAGTGGGAGCTCAAAACAGTTAAACACCGATGCAGATATGCCCTGCAGGGTTTGTGCGATACCAATGGCAAACATAATCGTGATCATCGAAGGAGCAAGGAGACGTGAATCATGTGGAACCTGTTGAGATGAATAGGAATAGAATCCGACCCTGATCAGGAAAATACGTTTCCACAGAGACGCTGACGTCATGGCAACGGCGAGGGCGACAGAATGTTAATTAGCTCGCTGATGTTCAAGACAGGTTGTCGGTTACCTGCCTGGCATGAGTCACGGCGATGAGTCGCCGCTTGTTTGGAAGTTTGGAGGAAAACAAGCCAGCGAGAGGCTGAAATGTGGTCAGGGGTGATTAAGTGGCGAGGGAAAAAAAAAGCCATCGAGCTGGACGTAATCGGACCTACGCAGCCTTGAGCACACCCACAACATGGAGCGAGAGATGTGTGTCAGCCAGCTCACCTCGTCCTGCTTTGTCTGGATCCGAAAGGTCACGGATGTTGTTCCGACCTGCTGCTCCATTAAACCTCCAATCCAAAAGTTCTGCTGAAAATGCACTCGACATGCAGCCTCTGAACGAAAGAGGTGACTTTGGTAAACAGATCGATCATATTAAGGCTAACAAAAATACGAACAACCAGAGAGTTATTAGCCGCAACATCCTCATGTGGCATGTTAGGATAAAGAAAGGTACTGCAGCTGAAAGAACACAGAGCATGCGTCCCGTAATACATGGTATGGTAACATTTAATACTGCTGTGTTTGAGATGGCATAGATGCGTCCCTGCATCTGTGCCTTTGTATATATATATATATATATATATATATACATTCATTTAGAGGCACAAGGTGCAGAGCGCGGCACAGTCATGTTGACCAAACAGCAACAAAGAACCCTGTGTGTATACCTTTGTGTGTAGAAAGGGCAATAACTAAAGTTAATTTAATACCCCAGCTCAGTTTAACTTGTGAAGTTGTATTGTGTTTGGGGTGGACGTTACTCCCATTGATGGCTCATGTGTCAGGAAGATGTGTAGTGTCCGCTTTGGCCAGCTCATAAATCTCGGCCTCCACAAGTGCACGAGAAACAATGGCTTCAGGAGACGACAGCGATTCATGTCGGTGCGGGGATGTCTCTGCTTACACATGAGCTTTCATGGTTGCTGTGCGTAACTTCGGATTACTCCTCCGTGGTATAATAGGGCGGCACAACACTGCATTTCTAGCTAGCAAGGATTCAAATGACTATCAACGTTCCATCTCTCACCTATGGTTTTAGGTAGTGACTGGACGATTGCTGGGTCAAAAATGACTTTCCTCCACATGGCGAGGAACTAAGTAGAGCCGAAGCCAAACAACAAATGAAGAAAACCGGTGAAGTGTTTCAGTTACGTCTTGGACAGACAAGAATGGAAAAGGCAGAGAGGAAGGTTTTCAACTGATGCTTAAAGGGAACACCATTCAGGAGGACCAGCGGAAGGTCACTCACCAGTAAGACACACAGGAACACAGCACAAACACAACAATATACAATATTTTGAAGATAATCAAAAATCTCTTTTTCTTAGGTAAAATATATGTGGTGACTTGTGTAGCAGGACTTAGCGTCATTAGCATGCTTTAGCATACATCTGCCTGCTCCTCCAGTCAAACTTTCACCGGTGTCAGAAACGAGCAAAGCTTCTGACAGCGAAATGTCACGCTGACTCATAAATAAGTCTTCAGCCCCCCCGGGCAGGCCTGCAGCCCCGGCCGGGGTCTTGCTCACCCAGGGAAAGTTAGCCACACACAGTCGGAGAATTGTGCTGATAGCCGCGGGCTAGCTGCTGCAGCCACGCGAGCGTAAACGCCGCTCACACTGGGGAGATTTCCTGGGGCAAAAACAAGCGCATGTTTAGGTTTGTTGACTTGGAGGAAGCTGCGGCAGGAAGGGTGTAGGATTTAGTTATAGATGCGGGTTTGTAACTGACAGCTGGTTTGCTGACGGAACGTCTCGTGAGTTTTTAACTTGGTGGTTTGCTACGTGCTGCAGTGGCAGACACTGAATTAAAAAAAAATATAAGCATCTGCTGGCTGTGGTCATAAGTACGGATGGACGTAAGTTGAGCAGGTCCCAAGTCGGATGTTACTTGAGCATGAGCATGGAAACAATCAGGTACAAAATAAAACACAAGATATCACGCACATTTGGTTCAAAACTACATCCGTGAAAGGCGTCACTTATGCCTTGGAAGACCATTGTTTTTAAAGTTCACATTTTAGGGTTTGGTTAGCATCACTGCTAATACAACACGTGACTTCATGAGTGGCCCAATACCACATGAAGAGCAACGGGGGAGGAGAAAGAACAGCGCCGGCGTTTGACTGCACACTGTGCAGCCATTTGAAATACTGTATGTGTCGATCCTCAGAAAGCAAGGTTATGAATTAAACAGCAGGAGCAGCATTAGGGTCATCAGCAGCCAATGTTTGGTGGAACTTGAGAAAAATACTTGCCATGTAACATTATCATTTATTTAGACGCCTTATGTTTCAGGCCTGCCTCTGAATTAATAAGGTGCTGTGCATTAAAGCCTGTTGCCTTGTGAAGTTACAGTGGCAAGTGTCTGTCCCAGATGACACACAGCAACTGCTGATATTGCCAGGTTCTAATAATAAAACATCTGCACACAAAGATGACGCATCAGTGACTGACAGGCAGACCGGTCCACAATTACAATAATAGCATCTGAGCCAGACGAAAAATCCGAGCGAACAAAGAGCCGCGGCAAAGTTGGCGACAGCGGCACCTGCCATGCGAAATGGATGTGTTCAAAAATGGATCGCTATTTAAAACCGCTCAGAGAAATTAAGCGGATTATTCATGTTCCTTTTTTTTCTTCTGGATCGGAACATTGGCCGCTTCCCTCTTTTTTTTTTTTCCCGCTCCTCTCGACCTCTGTATTCCTCCTCCACTCAGCTATAATTTCGCCTTTATCGCCCTGGTGCAAAGACAAAGAGCGTCTAAGTGGTCAGTTATGAGTTGGTCACAGTGCGACTGGAGAGCTGGTTAATGGCTGTGATTAACCTTTGCATTTGGCCACTAAATAATGTGTTGAATGTGTGAGCGCATTTGCATGTCACAGCATCGGCAAAGGGTATGTTTTAATGGTTGACCAATCCCTGCCGACAACCTTGTTGAATATTTTATCATTTGCTACGGGTTTTGTCGTAGCTTCCTGCAGCCCAGACAAAACATGCTTTAACTTTCATGTTTACCAGGAAAATAAAAACAAGTCAGTTTGGAACATTCATTGCATAGAAAATGTGAGTCTCAAACATCATCACAACAGCAATATCTCCATTGAAATTATCAATAAAAATGTGCAAATAACTGAAATTGCAAATGAAAGAATCAACAGCGCTACATCACTAACAAGATATTACTTACAGTTTGTTATTTCAATAATAAATCTGGCGATAAAACACGTATTATTCTTTCATGACTTTGCTTTCTGGGGTGCAGCTGAGATTGATTTTGCTCTTTCAAGGACGGTAGTCTCTTATAATGGCAGACACCATTTCTGGTTCAGTTGCCGTCTTAGCCTCCCTGCTCCAGCAGCAAAGCTTTCCTTCAACCAGCCCCTCCCCTGAGTGAACTTCTCTCTTATCCAGGAGATTATTCTCAATTAGGTTGAACGCAGATAGCTGGACATCAATAATACACAACACTTTTGCATTACAGAATGAAGATTTCCAGCTGAGAAGGTACCCGAATACATCCATTCTGTTATCGTATACGATTCCCAAGCGCATCATTTTGTTCTACTACTTTTTTGCTACACAACATTTGTCTCCATTTTTGCTGTGTGTTAACTATTAAGACCAAACTGCTTCACCCCAACAGATTTCCTCCTTGTTAGTGTCGCAAACAACAATGTGTTGAGACCGGAGCATTCAGACCAATCCGGAAGCATTAGTCTGATAGTCTTATAGAGCAGTTACACGGTAACCCAGGACACCGAATTATTGTGTTTGTACTTTTGAAATGCATGTAAACAGCTTACTGGAGAGGAATTTGAATTTCTCTCACTTGGACTGCACAACCTGGATAATGCGGATAGATGCGGATAGATCTAATAGTCTGCATGTAGCCGAGCTCAACTATGACCGGACGGTTTGATGTGCGGCTGCGTGAGCTTCACCAATGCAGTACGTGACGGACATAAAGAAATTGCTCCACAGATGTGAAGATTGTCGAACTTGTTGTATGTGTAACTCATTGCAGCAGTGGTCCTCAGTCTGTACTGATGTCTGCAGCATACGCATAGCCCACCTGACATCAGCCGCGTCACTACTAGTGCAGATGTTTAGATCTTCCCCCACCTTCAGTCAGGTTGTTTTGACCATTAGTTCTCACAAGAAAATTGAGGAGATGGCATTACCGTCACGTTAGCATAGTTGCTAAATAAGTCGGGCATGCCGTTGATCTCAAGCACGACTCTGTGATTTAGCTACTCCATCATTCTTCTTAGTATTCTAAGGCAACAGAGTCTCCTGTCAATATTTAATTTTGCTCAGAAACTTGTGAATTTGACGATGATGACCCCCCTGTTGCAGAGCTCTGAAGTTCAACGAGTTGATCAGTCAGCGTGCTCACTGCGTTCAGAGTAGAACATAGCAGCCTGAAGCGGCTCCTTGCTACCTGTCAGCTTTGCCTTCTTCCTCTACTGACAGTGGAACAGAGATGACAAACTCAACAGTTCAGTTCTCTGTCCACTGCATGTGAACCGGGAGAACAGGACGGCCATGTTGACACCCGAATGCTTTAGTCTGGTTACTCTTCGCTTGGAACCGTAGTCATTGACTTACACATTAGTTTCTTAATGCAAAAGAAATCCAGAACTGAAGAGCAAATGCAGAACCCTGTAACAAATGCAAACACTGAAACACAACATTAACTCACAAAACATCTGCAAAAGCCGCTACAAATATGCAACATTACTACGTACACCACAGTGGAAGTTCCCACAGTGTAACACAACACCACAAAAAGGACAATACACTGTAACCCGCAAGGTGAAAAATATTCACGTTTGAATTATTTGTCGGTGTTCAAAATTGGAGTGTTAGCGTAATTATACATTAAACATGTATAGAGCACGTACCGGCACATGGACTTGTTGATATTGTAATACTTCAAGTCAAACATAGTAGATTTCTGAAAACCAGAAAACCACTTAAACTTACTTTTCTGGAATCTTTCGCCACTTTGCCCCTCAGTCATTTGGTCCTTGGCAACAACTGTCCTGGCTCCTGACGGCTAACTTCCCTTGTGATTTATGTAGTTATGCTGAGGCTTAATGTTGTTGCGCTTAGGTGTTTGCATTTGGTGTGAATTTTCCTGGCCACGGTGGAAATGCATTCATTGGAACAAACTAGCTTATTCTGTATTCAGTTTGGTCCCAGTCTTGGTCTCTCTACCAATGACACGATTTTCTCTCAAATACTCCAATAAAATATGCAAGCCAATAGTTTCTTGTTTTGCGAGTGATGAATCCTTCAAAAGACTTGTTCGTCCAGATGGTTGCATGAAACACCTCTAAAATGTAGTCAGTGTCTATAGACAGCTCCAGCAAAAAACACATCATCCTTGGTATAAATGATTCATGTGACTGCAAAGGGTTCACTATCTAACAGTCAGATAGCCATCTGTCTAAAGTCAGAGGTTCCACTGAGCTCACTATATTGGTTTTCAGTGGCTATAAGATGCCTGTCCTGCGTTGTATCTAACATTAATAGCCACTTGCACAAACACACATGAAAACTCACACACGTTAGGAATCAGGTCAGTGAACATCAGTGCAGTGGTCGAGTGTGCAGAATGTCCCTAACCGGATCTTCCCATCGAGGCAGAAGCAGGCGCTCACAATTGACCGTGGCATATCTGAGCTAATGGCTACGTATAAGAGATCTTCCTTTTAGGTTGCTGATAAAGGACTAGTGACAGAGGCCAGTGCAGGGTGTCCCTGGCTGTTTTCAACAATGAGGAAATAAGCAGAAGAAAATGAATGAAGGAATTGTTCAAGGTTGGCCCGGACAGCTTGTCTGCAGTCTGAAAGGCCTTGTGCCATCTTTATTGGCGTGACGGGGAAACGTGCCAGAATTTCGTTGGATTGCCAGAGTGGAATCTTCTAACCCTCATACGGCCGTCATCACTGCGAGGCTGAAACTCCAAATTCTGTTCTGAAATTGCACACCGCCGCTGTCTTGATCACTGTAATGATAATCACCTGTGTCATCATAGTCATAATGATGATAATAAAGTCTTGAGTAACAAAGAACACATCTAATCCCAGAACTCATTTGATCTTTCCATCGAATAACGATCCGGCACAAGAGAAAAGAAGTCTTTCACGCGCAGCCATGCATCATCGCACACTTTAAAAATCACCAGGCAGTGACAGAAAGAAAGCAAATGACAAAGGAGCGACGATACAACTGAGCTTTGAGCGCAACATCAATATCTTCCATTGATTTTCCTTTTATTCCTCACACGGAGAAATGAACAATTTTACAACAATGGACGCTTCGTTTCGCTCTGGTCTGAGCTGCTGCCTCTTATCTTCTGCTATTGTGCTCAGCTGGCTTTTTGTTGCTGATGCTGGAAATGATGTGGATTAATGGCTACAGCTTCTAAAGTCAGGAAGATGACGACAGCAGTCGCGGCGGGTCGGAGGTGTAGTGGAGGTGGGGTGACTGTCATAGTTCGTGCTTTTACTTTGTCACTTCCTCTGTTCCGGTTCCTTGTTTTCCTGTTTGCTTTCTCACCCCCTCCAGCTTCATGGCAGCGCAGCTGGTTCTCATTCCACTGATTGCCAGAGATTTATACACCTGGAGAACCAGCGTGTGCTGCCAGATGATCGTCTTTCATTCTTATGTACGTTCTCTCTCGATTGCGCCGTTCGCTTGTGACCCTGTTTATCTCTTTGTTTTGCTCTGTGTTCATCTTCTCGTTCTGTCACCTTTGTCTCTCTTCCTGCTCCATCTAGCTCTCCTATCACTTGCTCCCTTTTCACTTCTACCGAGCGTCTTTAGTTTTGTATTAGTCTTGTCAGAGTTATATGCGAGTGCATAGTTTTCTGTTGTCCTTGTGTGCAGCGCTGTGTATCTCACGCCTGTTTTCTGTTTTAGGTTTTTCCCTCTCCCTTCGTGTGTTGTCCTCCGCGCTCCACTTCTGGTGTCGTCGCCTTCAGTTTAATTTTCTGTCTGTGTATTATTTTGTGTTTATTGTACTAAATCTTGTGGTTAACAGAACTCTCGCTCTGTCCGAGTCCTCTGAGTTTGGAGTCATCTGCTCTTGGGTCACCTTAGCTTCGCAGTCGTGACGGTGCAGTCGGGGTCAACAAGACATCAACATGCTTTCTTGGTCTTATTTGCAAGTATTTTAATATATAGAACCAGCAATCCAGTTATGAATCCTCATCAGGGGTCACAGGTCTAGGCTAACCACGATAAAATAGCGCCCCCTCCCCCTCAGCAACACCTTGTGAAAAAGTTGATTCAATTCATCGCTACGTTGCCGCTTCCAGAATGAGTTGGAACTCATTTCCAGCTCCTACATTGTGAGCACAAAGTGAGAACTGTGGAAATGCCACCATCTGCATGCACAAGTTCCCCTGTCATTTATTGAATCCGTGTTATGAAATTATCAGTCTTTCATTATTGCTCATTTGATGGCTCATCTCCAATTAAATTAGCTAATAAGGAATGACGCATTCAGTCCTGAAGGAACAGCAGGAAATTGCAGCGCTTACTACTTAAGTTGAACAGTTTCTTGCCTGATATTACTCTTCCATAACAACATGACTTGTCTAAACTTTGAAGCCACACCAGCTGGAATCACAAGCTGAAGACCTTCCACGCGATGGTATGACAGTAGGTGATGCGATGAAGCAAAAACTGCTGTGGTCAGTGTGTCTCGCAAAAGAACGGCAATGGTTGGGGTTAGGATTAGCCATGGGATGGCACTCCTTTCGCTCTGTATAAAGGTGTTTTAAATAGTGGTATACAGTATAAAGTGTATATATCAAGTGTATAAAGACAGTATATAAAGGTTGCCTTTGATGTCAGGATACAAAAGTTACTTGAACAACACCTCTGCCTTTTGCGTCCTATACAGATGTTAAAAGCAGTATTGTAAGTTGACACATTGTCAGTGTGAGGTGAAAAAAAAAGACATATGTTGGGATTAGGGTAAACCTGGGGAAGCCGCTTCATTCATGCTATATTTAATAACGTATCATATTGTGATTCAAAGCCTGTCAAACGGCCGTGTGTTTTAGTCACGGTGACGTTCAGCACGGTCACTATGAAGTAGAGCCGCGTGAGAGGTAATAAATAAGAGATGTTTAGTCTCCATTAGCAATGAGAGTTTCAGAAACCATTCTTTCAGTCCATTGAAACATCTGGACAGGCAGACAGACAGAGTCTGAGTCCATTGTGGAGTTGGCATTCTCAAAACCTCTGTGGATGAGACTGTGCGTTCACTTGCACAGGTGTGTGTACAGAAGCAGCAGTTGTGTCCAGATGGCTCCGTGTCCTACAAGTACACACTCGGAAGATGCAAGATGAGGCGTCACACTCTCTTGGCCCTTCGTCGCTGAGTGTTTAGTCTGCGCTGTGGGATGTTTGATTGGGTTTTGAGAGCACAAGCACGATGCCAAAAAAATAAAAAAAACCCTTGGTGGGATCCGGGATGAAATGGAATCAGTATGAAAACAAACAAAAGAGGAAATGCGCCCACATACAGTCCCTGCTAGCTCACTCCCACAGTTTCTCCGATGTCGCCCGCCAGCATCCACTCCATGTGTGGTCAGGAGGAGAGCGAGCCAAAAACCAAGGAGTTTAAACCCACCGCAGACTATCTGCCAGAGACATCTCCGCCCACATGACGTCTGGCCAGGTGTTCTCACACTGGACACTTGGCACGCTGGATCACACTGTAAGTCTTGACCGGCAGCCAATCCAGAGAACCCTCCATGTCCACTGAGGCAGACGCTTTGGTGGCTTGAACACCTGCTGCTCTTCAATATGCCCACCCCGCTCCCTGCCGCGATATCACAGGCCTCTCATTCACACTTTCCCTCCCTGTGTATCTGCAGCCTGCCAGGTGGGAGCGAACACATGCCCGCTGTCTGCGGCCGTGATGAGCCAGTGTTTGCCTGGTAAGCTGCACGCAGACCTCAGAGGTGTTCTGCTATCACGTGGTGGAGCCAAATGGTTCAGGGATGAACCGGATACAATCCCACACGACAGCCACAAATTGAAGCCGACAATCAAAAAGCAGACACTGCCTTGCCAAGAGACTCGCAACACGACAAACCTCTCCATCATAATGGGTAAATAAATGACCTCTCGCCTCTCATTCTTTCCCAGAAAAGAGGCAGTGATGGACACAGCCCCTGACCATTAACCACAGAGCTGCCCAGCAAATAGCCACAAGATGCAGACGGAGGCAGCAGGAGCCGGAAAGGCTTCCCAATGATGACGGGCCCACAAGGGAAATCAAGCCAATCACTCACCCTCACACCTCCGCACGCACCCCCTCTAAATAAGCCGGACCTGCTTATTTCTTTCCTTCCTGCATCTATCACCCTCTTTTCTTGCTGACTGATGAAAATAACAGCCCGACGTGTTCACAGAAAGCCGCTGAGGCTTTCCGCAGATAACCCTGGTGGCGTCTACGATACAGGCTCCGGACATCAACATTTAGATGTTCATGGACCAGCCACCCCATTTACACAACAGTTATTGGAAATGATGGAAATGGTTATCGCCCACAGTCGACCAAGATCAGGCTTTCTAGACGCTTGAAAACATCTTTGTCTCACGCTCAAATTTCTCATTTTCGGATAAGCATGATACAACTCAATTAAGCCGGCATCTTGCTGCTAGGTTTATCACAATCTTAAAAGTGTCTGTAGGGCATCCCACAAACAAAGATAAAAATCTGATGGCGCTTACTGTAGGTGAGCCACTGTAATTTTCTGCACATGAACATGTCCTTGTGTGTGTTAAATGACATTTAATCTTCCGCTTGAACCATCACAAGCATGAACAGCCATGAACACTGTACCACAGCCAACAATGAAGTTCACATGCATAGTTTCTTCTGAGCAGATATATCAGTATTGTATTGGTAGCTCAGGGGTCTCACACGTGAATGACTGGCAGAGTCGGTGAGCTGAAGACTGAGGGGTCATTTTGCTCAGATCAGATGTAGCGAAGTCCTTGCATGGAAAGAATCCTCCTTGGTAATTCCACTTAAGATCAACGTGGGTCTCTTGAAGATCCATAGAACAGGTTCCTCCCTTAAGTCACCCCACAAATGTCAGGCGTGGTCTTTTTTTACTATTTTTAATCCCTCTGGATGGATGTCATCTGGTCATATTGTCATAAGAAAGTCTAAATGTTGTCCATTGGAATTCACAAAGAGAGGGTGCCCAGTGGGGGCCAGTATCTGGTTATAATTCGGCACCTTGTGGACCGCAAAACTGCATCCTGGCGGCCGCAAACGGCCTGTGGACCAGGCTAAGTTTGAGATGCCTGCTGTATATTACAATCTCCTCGTCCAAACTTGACTCACACCATGTGTCGCTGGTCACCAATCCTGTTCGAATCAAGACGTAGCTCTTCCATCCGCTGTTGGACCACTCATAGCACTGCCACCATGGTGGATGGGCTGTCCATCTATTGGAGGAAAAGGACACCATCGTTTCATTGAACAACTAGCAATGAAGTCTCACACCATTTTTGAACTGAGAGCGCCACCTGCTGCCTGCTGAAAATGAGGACACTGTTTCATGAAACCTTCCCAGTTGATAGTTGTCACATTAAAATGGTCACAGATGTGTGTTAAGGTGGGGTGGAAAAGTGTCTTTGTATTGGTGTGGTGAGATTTATAGAGACTATAGATCTCTTTGTCATGTAATTCTCTGCTCTCGTGGCTGAGAGCTTCATATTTTATAGTGTCTGATTCTCTTATTATCAGTAGCATGATGAGTTGACAACCAAATTTTTGCGTAAACAATCCAGAAGCAAAGTGTGTTTTAGCTGCACGGCTCTGATGTTCCGTGTGCCAACCCTTTCCTTCACAGCAGAGGAGCCAAACCAAACCCAGCCGGCGCTTTAGCGCTCTCCACTCCGACTAAGCTCTTGCAGTGGAAATTACATTTTCACAGCTTGCTAACACCGTATTAGTGATCATTATAACAAGAGCTTAAGATGAAGATGCACTGGAAGCAGTGAAACTATTTTCCAACCAAAGCTTTGTTTCTAGATTTCACAGCGGTGCTTTGGATGCAGAGGAGAGAAGAGCACTTTTCTGCCCTGTTTTTCACTCTCCTTCTAATCCTGCTGAGGTGGTTATACACCTTGTTAGAAGTGACTGCCTGAGAAAATAGAAAAGAAATCTCAGCCAGGGAAACATCACCTACATGTATAAATGGGATTTCAAAGAGCGGAGAGGTGAATGAGGAAACAAAAACTCTCTCCTGTCTCGAGGAGAAAAGAGCATATGGGGGGAACATAATGGCACTTCAGAGGGATGTTAGCGATGATGGAAAATGTCCCTCAATGCTGTTGGGGCTGGAGGAGGAACGCAGCGAGAGTCTGTTTGAAATATTCCACTTCGTCTCCAGGCATTGTTCGTCGTAAAGCAGGATACTTTGAAATTATTGGACCTGCTCGACTCTTAATGTGGCATGTAAATAAACCAGTCTATAAAAATGTATTGCCTGCTTGTATGAGCAGTTAAAATGTGGTGCTACTGGTTCAGACATCCTTTTCTGGCCATTTTCTCTTAAACAAAACACAATATATAGCCATAAACTATTTTTTAAAAATTAGACACCAATGCCATCCTGCTAAATGTTTACTGTGTAGCTGCTCTATTTGCTGAATCCACTGTCAAATAGGACAAAACAGTATTTGACTGAGTAAAATGGAAATTAAACAGAAATGGAATGGAAATATATAACTGAATAATTAATAATTGAATTGTTTATATATATATATATATATATATATATATATATATATATATATATATATATATATATATATATATATATATATATATATATGTTAAAAGAATATAATACTAATATATATATAATAATAATATATATATAATAATAATATATATATAATAATATAGTATATAGTATAGTAATATATATATATATATATATATATATATAGCTCCTGCCCACCAACTCCTGTTGTGGTCTAAGTAGTAACGTAGTAATGTGGTTGTGTTGTAGTGTTTGAATTTGTTACGGCTTTTGCAGATGTGTTTTGAGTTCATTTTATTTGCATTTGTTGCAGCGTTTTGTATTTGCTGTGAGCAAGCCACCGTGAAAATGCCTTTATTCTTCCCACTAACTGGAAGTGTTGCTTGACAGTAACATTAGAATAAATATTAAACATTAAAAACACTAGATACAAACGGAGAATATGTTGTGTATGTTTCCACTTTGAAAGTGAACACAATAACAAATGACATACAGATAACCAAATCCAACATGACAGATCCAGGCTTATTGTTTAAAATAAATCACCAGGTGTAAGGAAAAAAATGGCATCCCATATTTATAGTAGCAAAGAAAAGCTTCTCTGTCGCTCCAACAACCTCATATTAATAAATAATAACCAGATCATGGACCTTCCCATGTTGTGCAGTTTAAAAGATACAATATACCTCTATAGATTGCAAGTCAGTAAATAATATATGCTCTGTTTGATCAAGTATTGATGATGGAATTTGTGCTTCATCTGGTTTACAAACCAAGTGCGCCAATGTCTTGATACTCCAGACAGATGCATCAGACATTACGGCTGAGAATCACGCGCTCAGCCTTTAAATCGGTGCCTGGCCTCATTGGCCTTCTCAGCGGTGAGTCTTTGTGTCGGCAACCCTCACCTCGGTTTGTATGCTTTTGATAAATCATTCATCGAGCGAGTCAAGCAGGTCACGCGTCAGAGCCTCCTGTGATGATGGAGACGGCGCATGTATGTGCCCGAAAACCATCCAGCCAGTGTGTGGAATATGAACTCCACTGAGCGCCTGCACTTGCGCTGGTGTAAACCAAATAGCTGAGGATTCATGGTCAGCCCTATAGAGGCCAAATGGACTCCAAAATAATTTCCCTTCAACACATTATAGGAGGAGAAATCTGGCTGACTGTGATGCTGCATCTCTGGAGGCGGCGCTGTGGTGGTACACAGCTCATTAAAACTAGCGGCGATAATGGGAATGAGCTCGATTATCCAGCTAATGACATGTTGTTTCCCAAAGAAAAGCAGAGAAGGGATTAACCAGCGCACAAAACACCCTGGGTCCAAAACATTACATTGTCGGATGATGATTCCCGCCTCTAAGACAAATGACCGGCGCTAATGTTTATTTAGTGAAACATGGAATTCTCATCGAGTCATTTCCAGACTGGGAAGGAAACGCACTTCTGAAATAGCAGTCACCTAAAGAATTTAGATAGATAGATACTTTATTGATCTCCGAAGAGAAATTCCCATTTCCAGCAGCATGACAGGTGGAAACATAAGAGCAAGTAAAAAACAGTGCTACAAATAAGATAAGAAAAAACAACAGTCCAGTATGTGAATGTGTGTGTGTCTAACTAAAGTGCATGTGTGTCTATGGTGTGAGTGTGCAGTGAGTCCAGAGTGTACTTGTCCATTTTATCGTCCTCCCCGAAAGATGTTGAAGAGCCGAATGGCGTGAGGGAGGAACGATCTCCTCAGTCTGTGTGTGGAGCAGGACAATGACAGCAGTCTGTCACTGAAACTGCTCCTCTGTCTGGAGATGGTGTTGTGCAGAGGATGACTAGGATTGTCAATGATGGACAGAAGCCTGTTCGATGTCCGTCGCTCTGCCACTGATGTTAGGCTGTCCAGCTCTGTAGCAGCTTCTTGCAGATGTTGAAGGACGCCAGCCTTCTGAGGAAGTACTTGCGGCTCTGTCCCTTTCTGCACAGAGCATCAGTGTTGGCAGTCCAGTCCGGTTTGTCATCCAACTGGATGGACCTGACTGGACCACCTCCACACAATCCCCTTTGATGGTGACCGGTTCTGGATGCGGCCTGGGTCTCCTAAAGTCCACCACCATCTCTCTGGTCTTGGTGGTGTTTTGTTTCAGTTGTGGCGTTAAAGCCTGGATTTCCTGTGAAAAACGAAGGATTATTGGGGGTTGGAGACAATCCCAGCTACATCCTGTGACTCATTTATTAATCTGTAAATGTTTTTGGACAGTAGAAGGAGGGTGTCTAAGACAGCAAAATCTATTTTCTGACTCACCTCAAACGTGAAGAAGAGAGGAGCCAGTTGAGGTGACTTGGGATCCTCTTTACTTGCCTCCTCAACCCAACCATGCTAGTCACATTCTGTGCATGTACCACTAAGTACAGCTCACAGCGAGGTGGAAATGTCGATGGCTCGCGGCCCATCGCCACCCGAAATAGAGTATAGAGAGTATGGAGAGACCAAGACAAAGATTACGAGTACTAGTTTGTCACAATGAAGGCATTTTATTTGTTTAAAAATTGACTCGCATTTTATTTCTAGTGACAAACTAGAAACCCACTCAAAAAAAACAAACAAACAAACATATATTTATGTAGGTAAATTGAACATTTTGCTCTTCTCCTCACTGACAGTGCCATCAGAAAGTCAAAGTAACTGAAGGGCACGGTCCTTTGAGTGGCTTTAAAATAGCAATGTTAATAACACATATAATAATAACACAATAACACACATAATAACACGTTGTTACGTGTGAAAGGAAAGAGCTTCATCCCATGGTTTACCTAACCATAACCTCCGTCTTTCTTTTACGTGACAAGCTACCCACAGCGTTAGGATATGTGTCAGTATGCAATGCTGAAGACTTTCTCAACTTCAATATTGTATTGTGAGGATGGTTTGGTCTGAATAATTTGTTTCACAGTTCCTGAAAATTTCATAAAAGTCCTTCCATAACTTTTCAAAACATTCAACACACACAAACCACCCAACAACCATTGTCTTGGTCTCAACACAGTCTTCACTACAACACAAACTTATCGGAGCACCAGCAGTATTCAGCTTCTTGACTCCTCCTGTTGACTTTTCAGTCAAAACTATTCTGCGGGACGGCTGTTAAAATTTTGAGAAATGTTATGTATACATGAATGGGTTGGCATTTTTATTGCCAACTCCCAAATGTAGACGGTGTTCATTCATGATCCACTTAGTGGCTGTGTTTTGGGAAATATATAAATCATGGTGTCTGCATTCTTTCCAATGCGCTGCCCGGAAAAATGATAAATCGCAGCCGGGGAAGACAATCACTCGCCCAAATGTGCTTGTTTCAGTTGGGAGACAAATGATGATGGATACTACATCACTGCAGCTATTGTTTGTCAAAATCAGATTCCAACTAAGTGACTTCAAATAATTTGTTTTGGACTTCTCACAGTGTTACTGGATTAGTTATTTGGTCAAATACATTCATTTGTGGGATTAACATATTATGTCGCGAAGGCCTCACTATGTAGATTCATGGGTGTCAATATTCAAACAGTCAAGTAGCAGAGATGAGTTTATTGACGCGCTGTCTCATATGGACTGCTTTCAAAAACAGCACTTTTATTTCTAGTTGGCCTTGTATGTTTAAGCTCAAGAGCAGATGATATCAAATATATATGGTGTATGGGAAGTGTAACAGCTCAGAAGGCGAACAGTTTCATGGATGAGAAAACCTGCCAGACATTTGTCACCCATTCTGTCCATCAAAATATAGTCTGGGAAACCTGTACAGTTTATTGTCTGCCATACAAAGGTATGAGGAAAAATAGATAGATAGATAGAATATAGAATATAAGATAAATATATATAAATATATATCTATCTAAAATAGATAGATAGATGGATGGATGGACAGACAGACCGACCGACCGACCGACAGACAGATAGATAGACAGAAAGAGACAGAGACAGAGAAAGATAGATAGATAGATAGATAGATAGATACAGACAGACAGACAGACAGACAGACAGACAGACAGACAGACGGATAGATAGACAGAGACAGAGACAGATAGATAGATACAGACAGACAGACAGACAGACAGACAGACAGATAGATAGATAGATAGACAGACAAACAGACTGATAGATAGATGGATAGATGGATGATGGATAGATAGACAGACAGACAGACAGACCGACCGACCGACCGACCGACCGACCGACCGACAGACAGACAGACAGACAGATAGATAGATAGATAGATAGATAGATAGATAGATAGATAGATGGATGGATGGATGGATGGATGGATGGATGGATGGATAGACAGACCGACCGACCGACCGACCGACCGACAGACAGACAGACAGACAGACAGACAGACAGACAGACAGACAGACAGACAGACAGACAGACAGACAGACAGACAGACAGATAGATAGATAGATAGATAGATAGATAGATAGATAGATGGACGGACAGACAGACAGACAGACAGACAGACAGACAGACAGACAGACAGACAGACAGACAGACAGACAGACAGACAGATAGATAGATAGATAGATAGATAGATAGATAGATAGATAGATAGACAGACAGATAGACAGACAGACAGACAGACAGACCGACTGATAGATATATAGATAGATAGATAGATGGATGGATAGAGAGACAGACAGACCGACCGACCGACCGACCGACCGACCGACAGACAGACAGACAGACAGACAGACAGACAGACAGACAGACAGACAGACAGACAGACAGACAGACAGACAGACAGACAGATAGATAGATAGATAGATAGATAGATAGATATCATCCATGTGTGCATCATTATGCTCCATTGAAATTATTTTCAATAAACCTAATGGATTTTGCAGATTTGCCCAGGGCCAACACAAGCCTCACAAAATTAAAGGCAATGGAGTGCTTCGAATCAGAACAACTGCCAAAGTCTGATTCGGTTTCGTCTGTTTGTAAATATGTTGCTCATAATCTGTGTACAGTGTAGGCATCCTTCGCCTTTTTGTCATTATTTTTTTGGTTAATAAACCTCACATATTCGGAGGAAATGAGGCTGAATATTGATTGCAGCAAGTTATTGTCTTTCAGTTGATCATAACCGAGCTTCCAGCGCTAAAGATAGAGACATCTGTTCAGTCATCTTAGGCCTTGAATTACTTTGAAATAAAGATGCTGTGGTCCAAGCCATCTCAGACTGTGACGGCTGCCACGCAAATAACGCTCTTCATGGAGTGCGGTGACTCACAGTAACAGTAACAGTGAAATATAAGGAATAAGAAACATAGAGGAAAAAGAAGGCAAAGGCGATCGACACTTTCTTTCTATTGAAGTAGATGTCTCCCCTGTGTAAGGGAGGCAATAGGAATAGGAAGGCATACCGTTCACACTCTATCATAGATTGTGTCATATGGTATATACAGAGGGCTATTCGCGATTCAACATTTGCGGATTTTTCGGAGAATTTCGCAGAAAAACACATAGATCCCCATCTAGCATCCAGTGGATTCGCTGTGCCTTCGTGCAGTTTTCACTAAACACACATCCCTCTTCCAGAGAAAAATAGCTATCAGTCATATAATGTGAAATTCCAGGATATTCCGTACTAAACAGTAGATTCCGTTTTACTCAGCCAATTCAAAAGTATCTAAAGTGTTTACGATGATAATCTCGACAAGCAGTTCCACGCATTTTAGGGGGAGTTACAAGTGTTCAGGCTATTCACCTTTGGTCTCTAACCCTCACGAATGCTAGCACCATATAGCACCTCATTTGATCATGCGTGAATAGTGCATTCTGATAGAGCCTCACAAGCAACCACACCGTAACGCCCCCTTGTAGAAAGTCATGCGGGAGAGGAAACGTCTTACCCCTATGGGTCAACATGCAGCGCAAAGGCTGACCTCAGTGGTTACTAACTGGTTGCTACTTCACACACTGGGAGTGAGAATGTCTTGGGTGTTGCATACATGAACATAGACAAAAACAGGGCAGCTTCAAGTCACTATGGGAGGAATAAATACGTCACTGAATGTTAAGTTGTTGTTGTCTAAGAATAATGATCTTTAAGAAGAATCACTGGCTACTTTTTTAGATCAGGAAAATGGGAGGTGAAGAGGAGAGTGCAGGCAGGGTACAGCCAGTCGACTGTCAAAGGTGAGGTTTGCATTGGGATTCTAACGCAATGGCAAAATAATAGTTGATATCAGAGCAACCGAATGTTTCAAACGGATGTAAAAAGAAGGTTCATGAGTGTAGCAGATGAGGGCAAGAATAGGATGAGGGTGATCTAGTTGGGCTAAGGTGGAGGAGACGTAAAACAGAGCCTGAAATGTGTCATGAGGCCCAAAGTTGGCCACAATGCCAAACACTCAACCACTACTAATTGTTAAATAAAGTGCGACAGGCCGTCACATGCACAACGGTGGAACGGGTGAAGCACAATGCTCTTCTATTTACCAAGTTTATCCAGGCCAGTCTGTGGCTGCCTGCCTAGTCGAGGGGGCGAAGGAGGAGAGGGTTTGTTTGTCGCTGCCCTGGCTGAGGGTGAAGGGGAAGGAGGGGTTTACTATTTGCTCTCGCCCTCCAACAGAACCTTCTTTGTGGTGTTTTTGGCAGTCTGAAGCAGGCAGCCCCTCAGTCTGGCCGGGGGGCTCCCTCTTTTGCAGACACAGACAGGTGAATATTTGTATGCAAAAACGTCTCACCTTCAAAGAAGAGTGATCTTTCGGAAAGGCGGACGGTGTCAAATGGAAACCCTACTTTGTGTCATCATGAGAAACCGTCTGCTTTTACAACTTCAGTGGTTTGTCAGTCCTGATGTGATTATAGATGGGACTTTATCCTAAAGCTTCCTAAATGTCAGATTGCTTTGAAACGGCAGGCGATTTCGTCATCTTCTCGCATCGGGTGAGATGGAGCTGTTGATAGAAGACGGCGTTCACAGCCCATTTCTGTTGGCAGGGAAGTGTCAGCCCAGGTGACTGCATGCGATCGCACCCCTCCCAGCTGCTCTGTCATCCTTCTCTGGGCTGAATGACAGCTTTCTCAGCTACTGAGGAGACGGGGGGGAGGGGGGGGAGGTTCTGATCCAGCCCAGCCACATCTGTTGTTTTACAGGCAGCCCGCGTTCAGCCCCTGGGATCTCATTATAACCGGGCCTGCCGAGAGAGTTGCTCATGAAGCACTCAGCCGCACATTGATATTGAGACCCAAACAAGACAGTGTGTTCCTCTGCTGTAAAAAAAAAAAAAAAAAAAAAAAATCCAAGCATATGCTGCGCGATTAACACCGGCATGTGGATTCAACCTGCCTGACGACAGATTGACTCTGACGTGAGGATGACAGAGGAGAGAAGTGAGGTTGCTGAACCCTCACGGAGATCAGCAAGAGTCACTTTTCTTTGAGTCTTTCATCACATTATAAACAGCCGCTTTAAAGTGCAAGTGAAAAGTGAAAGACACAACAGCTTCCTGCGAGCTCAGAATCGGATTCAGAGACAGAGACCCGTGTCGCCTACCTTGCTACTGACAGAGAGAGTCAATGTCCAATGATACTTTTTGTGGTTAAAACATCGCAAGATCTTCATGACTGCACACATGAAGGTCTGAGTAGGTCCTGACAGGCTCAGAGGTGGTGCCACTAGAGTGATGTCTCTGCAATTTGACAGCGAGATGAAGTCTTTTTTAAAAAACATGAAGCCGGTGGTGAATGTTAGGTTGTTAAATGTTCTCAAGATGAGGCCTGTCAGGTTCAGACTGAGCTCTGAGGAGAGGGCAGCGGTCTCTGTTTGTGACTCACAGAACCAGCACTTAGTCCTGCTCAGGTTTGCGGGGAGTGCTGCAGCCTATCCCAGTGGTCGATGGGCGAGAGACGTGACAGGACACACACACACACACCGGGGGGCAATTTTAGAGTGTCCAATTATCCTAGTCTTTGGAATTTGGGAGGAAACCAGAGTACCCAGAGAAAACACATGTGCCAATATCAATGTCAATATGATGACAGTGAGGGTGTTTCAAGACTCATCCTTGCACTTTGAATTTTAAGGTGTCCAACCCGAGGCCCAGGGAGCAAATTGGCCCACGGTGTGAATAAAAGTCAACATTTAAATGTCCGACAAAACAAAATATTCATGCAGTTAGGGTTGCTAACTTCTGAAAAAAGCGGAAGCTGATTCACGGTAGTATTTAGAACAAGTTATGTAGTACGCCGGATCCACTTTTAAATATACAAACTGTCATTTTACATCGGCCACATCAAAGTTAGCGTGTGTCACACATTGCATCCTGGCTAAAGGAGCTCCGCCCCTTCTTGGATGTGATTGGCCAGCCGTTCTGAAGTGGGCTCCTTTTTCCACAGCACTCTTGACTGAGGAAAGATGAGCGACATAAAACAGATAAAAAGTGTCTTCATCAATTTAGATTTAAGCGCAGATCCATTTGGGGCGACTACATTTGTTAAGGAGCTAGATTCGGTAAAGTGACCACAGTGCGGGTCGGAAACCCAGAGAAAGAAGGGATGAAGACAGTGGTCATATATGCTAAGAAATAATCTTAACATGAAGACACTTATTTTAAAATATGCTCCAATCTACTTACCGATTGCTTTGAGGGACAGAGAAATCTATGTCAAAAAAGACCAATGACATGAAAGAAAAAAGAGAAAATTAAAATTATATTTAGAGCTGATCTTGTGAAGTACAATGAAAAATAAATAATACTGGGATCAGTATTAGCCTTGTACTCTGACTGCTTGAGGTCCATATAAACCGAGTCAAAGGGCCAGCTGGAGTGCCCAAGCCTCACTTTGCCCAACTCTAGTGTAGACCACAAAACGTCCAGTCACGTTTTCGATTAAAAAGAAAAGAACAATCTCCACACAGGCGGCGATAAATGCCATTTCCCAGACATTAGTCATGAATCTTTGCACCAGGATCTTTCAGTCCAGACTGATGGCCTGGCTCCACCGCAAGGAAGGGGAGAGGTGAAGTCAGAACAATGAAAGAGAACAGTCCTCTGAAAAGAAAAAAAAAGAAAAAAAAAAAAACAGTTACCCTATATATATATATATATATATATATATATATATATATATATATATATATATATATATAAATCATGGCACAGTAAAATTTACATGAAAGACATGAAATAATTAAAAGGAACTTGGCCTATTCGCAGAACTATGCCGCACTTCTTTCACGTACATCCACCACTCGCCACCACCATTTTCCACGACTGCTGACTCCCGGCCTGCCGCTCAGTGTCGACTGAATAATTAAATACGCTGCTTGCTTTTAGTCAACCAGCACTGGCCCCTCGCTCCCATGCGTCTGTTTTGTTGGACATCATGCTCAGCGCTGGGAAAAGTGTGTCAGTGTTCTTTAGCATTTCAGATTTTCATCCCAGGTCAATCTCAGGAGCGGGTATTAAAATTTATAGAGGACTGCTTTTCAAATTTGCGAGCCTCAGGTGGACATGAATATACAACAAGAGAAGATCCAATGTGAGGTCGCGGGCTTGAGAGAGTGTCACTGACTGGTTCAGCAGTCATCAGACCCTGTGTGCAGTGAGGCTCTGATTCTGAAATTCCGTCTGTAGCTTCATGACCTTGGACACATTTCATCTTTGAGCTCATATCAGACTCCCATCCTGTCCTCCCTAGTTCCTTTCTGACGCCCTTCGGGTGGTTCCCATACTCAAAAATATATTTTTCCCAAAGCAAATTACGGGGTGCTAGTGGGATGACAATGTGCCCCTCAGTTGCGCTAAATCCAGTACCCTCCGCAACTAGCTCAACACCTACAAAGATGCAGTCAGGGTGAACAGCTCTCATTCACTCACTCACTCGTCTGACTGACATCAAGGCATACAAGAGCGACACTTTTAGAGACAGGAGTTCAAGTAGGACCTGGTCAACTGGCATGAAAGGAGGCTTGCCTGGGACTCCAGCACTGGCTGGAGATACTACATGTAGCACTTTTCCTCTGTACTTTTCCAGTGGTTCCAATGAAACAGGTAGGTTCTTGTGATGCTGTTCCAAGGAATCTCCCTCAGCCTGGTTCTAATGTCGCCGTAGTAATGGTCAATAGGGGTCTGCTTTCCGCCTCGCAGCACACACTACGAGTATATATTACGTGATATCCATGGACTTCCAACAGGGTTTTTAAGCATCCTCTCGGTGGATTGAATACCATTCCAGAAAGTCATTGAAAGTATGGCGGTATAAACGAACTATAAGCCGCTTCTCGTGGTCTGAACCCAGCGACTCAACAACATGGCTACGAATTTTCACAGTCGAAAGAGCATCATTGAGCCACGTCACATCAAACCCTGTTTTATTTACCTTAAAGCACTCAAAATGTGATGTTTTCGCCCGTGTGTCCACAGCGCTGCCAACAGAGCCGATCTCCTGGAGGACCGGAGGAGAGAAGCAGCAGCTGAGACCGGCTGTGGTGTTGGAACCACGGGCAAAAACAGCGCATTTTGAGCCCTTTAATGTAAATAAAAGATGTGTCCAGTTTACGAACAAGTTCAGAACACGACCCACTTTGTTTCATGAATCAGTCTTGATGCTGGACACCGCTTTCTAGAGTAGAAGTGATCCTCGTGCATTTTTAAGCACCACTGTCCTTTCTACGGGACAGACAGCACCACTGCACCCGCGGCTTACAGATCTGTGTGGCTAATGTATGAACAAGATCTATCTTCCTTCTTCGCTCTATAGTCTGGAAATTATGGTAGTTTTTCACTCTCTCCGTAATGGATCATGTTATCATGGACATGGTGAGGACAACCTGGGTCGACGCCGCCTGACCATTCAGTACTGACTGTAGCATTTATTTTATGGGCACTGCCCTGAATAATACTTAATATTAATATGAAGTATGATTATATATTTTATTTTTATTATATATCAATACTTGATACCATTTATCTTCAATGGTTCCATGGAAAAAAATGTTGAGAAGGAGCTAACTTCGTATGTCCTTTTCTTGGCACCTCAGTTTGAAGAGTACCCTGTGCTTCACCTCGCAGTGCTGTGATGATATTATGAACCCTCAGTGAACTCCAGTTGCCTCCCAAAGACTTTAAACTCTCCACTGCTGTCTCTAATTGCTGCGAGTGTTTCCCAAAACAGCCATCTCCTGTTCTCCAGTGTCCTCCGGTAGATTAAAATCCTGCGTGTCCCTTAATCCAGAAACAATCTTAATAGTGCACATAATGAAACCTGTCTTTGATCGGATTCCTGGCTTCCAGCGAATATCCCAAACATTTTCTTTTTTTTTTTTTTTTTAGCGTAATCTCTCGCCAAAGGCCGCGCAGCCGCTCAGACAATCCTCTGTGGAGATTGAAATGCTTCCCCTGTACTTCCCTCTCTGCAGAAAACTCTCTGACCATGTTTTTCGGATATATTTTTGGTGACTGATCATTTTTCTTCCGGTACAATATCACTTCCATTTATCTGGATGTGTCGAAAAAGTGTCTAGCTTTGCTTTGATATAAATGGATTCAATAGAAAGCACACAAGCCAAGCAAGAGAAATTGTGTGTGCGGGGGCAAAGCTGACAGTTACACCAAAATAGCCTCATTTAAAAGGGAATAAAAGTGCTTTAAAAATACTATCAGGATTAAAGATGGGATTGTGGAATTCAGTGCACTGGGTGAACTCCAAACTCTGGAGTGATTTGCATAAATTGTTTCAGCATGTGGGTTGATGTGCGGTGTCATCATCCTGCACTAATGCACCGTACAGAATTGGTGAAACAGAGCAAAAGCAAAGACTGAGAGGCTCTGCAAAGGTATTGGGCATTATTCAGTGTCACCGCACATAGGTTCACCTTCATTTCTGAGCAGGGAGAATACGGTGAGTTCTCTAAAAGTGACTGAGTGGATGTCAGCAAATGAGTGGTCAGTGCCGTTGCCTGTGCCAAAAAATGAGCTTGCAAAAGAATAAACTGGACATTTCTGTCCTCATTTTTTGGCTGGAGAAGGTCGATGTTCCGGGCAGACGACATATTGATCTCTGAATGTGTTTGGACGGTGGGAGGAAACTGGAGGAGACCCACACAAGCAAAGCAAAGGGAGAGTGCACCGGTGTTAGTGCGCAGTACCACTGTGATCAGTAAGTGCAGCTTTAATAACTTTGTTTTTTATCAACACTGATTTAACATTTCCATTCATGAATTTGCCTCCATTTCTGCTTCGCTGTCGGTCCCCCTAATATTGCTCGCCCAAAAATGCCTTCAGCCGTACCGACCGATGTTTTCCTCTTCTGTGAGAGAGGTATATTATCAATACTTCCTCCAAAATCACCATTAGTTTTGTTGTTGTCCTAGACTTTTAAATCCATGCTACTGCCCCCTGTTGGATATGCTGGTGTACAGCAACAGCAACGTAAAGAACGTGTGATCTGTGACGTTTTTTGAAACGGACAGGTACAATTCCATATGTAAAGGGAGCATAAATGGGCATAAACGTCCCAAATACTGCACCAATAGCTACAGATAAACCGTGAAAGCAACCTGCATCACATGAATGAATGACAACTGACAGTGACTGCAGTTGTAAAGAGGAAACATGAAAATATGAAAAAGGCTTTATTTACTGTTCTGACAGTCACACAGATGATAGATCACAGTACAGTACACTGTACTTTGAGTGATTCCAAATAAAGGGAAAGTGGGACAATACTACTGTGCAGCCAGTTCTGTAATCGTAACATTTCTTCGTGTTTTCTTGTAAGGCTTTTCATTTGGATTTCACACAAAAGTCACAGCATCCCGTGTCTCAGCGGGATGATTCGAAGGATTAGATGAGACATTAGAGACTAAAAGCGAGCGAGGGGAGAGGAAGAGTGAAAGACTGCGGAGTGAAGGCGCAGGAGATGAGCATGTGATGGAAAATGTGGATGTTTTAAGGTCGAATTTGGAGGTTTATGAGATTACTGCTTTCAAAACCATTTTCATCGAGCGCTCAGCAGGTAGCTATGACAGTGAGAAGGAGCTGATCCAGTTTCGTGAGTCATAGGTGTGATACCAAAGTCTGTAATTTTGATTCAGGCCCGTGAAGAAATCACTTTTGTAAAATCTGCAGTGCCCCGGATTGATTTCCTGGAATGTGTCCAAGTCGGTGATGAAGACGGACGGTGTCACCGTGACCGCCAGCGTCGACCGAAGAGGAGGAAGTTGACGCAGATGCGTCTGGACAGATATGGCCTTTCCAAGAGACACATTTATTTTTTATGAGAAAAGTCCCGATCAAGTGGTCACGGGTGTGTTAAAAGTTGAATTGCTTTTGTATCTATGCTGCTTTAAGAAAGAAATTCTACTGAAAGAAAGACAAAATGTTATGGGTTTAGTTCCTCGAATGATGCAACACAACATCCATCCTTCAGCACACACTGCAAACTTTATGAAATGGAATCAACCTGACAATTTTCATATCACTTTGTCACTTCCATATCGCATTTCATTTCATTCATTTTTTTAAACTGAGAGCGCCACCTACTGAGCTCTGAGAAACAGTGCACTGTTTCATGAAGCCTCATCAGCCTCTCTGTCACAGGCAGTAAACCTCCCCCGGTCACAGGATCCCACCAGAAAGCAGGGACTTATGGTTCAAAACTCACTCTAACAGACCTCATGAAGAAGTCATTGTTCAATAGAAAATGCAGTTCCAGAGGAACCTTTTAATCCAGCAATGCTCTCAGTTATTCTAAGAATGATGGGAGGAGTTAATTCAACAAAATTTTGGAATATTTCACCCTAAAATTTTGACATGAAACAAAGAGCATTATTAAGTCAGTGCAACTGCTGACATTTTTCAGCATTATTATTTTATTTATTTTTATTTATTTATTTTTTGCAAAATGTCTTCAAAGTATTTTTTAGAATCTAATTACTATTTTCTTTACTCTTTGTGTTACTTAAATGAAAATATTATGCTTATTTAAATTTTCAATTTTAGCTTTTTCACCAAATGTAGTTGGTTACTGTTGGTTTCATAACATGCATTTCCCCAACATCCTATACTTAACACATCTTATATATTTAGTAACGCATCAGCCTTCCATCTGTAAATGTGCGAGCGACTGTTCCAAGGGATGAGCAGCATCTCTGCTTCAGCTTCCATCATGTCTGACTCAAATTCGCTGGAGACTCAGCAGCGGTTTTGATTATAAGAAATCTATTTAGACTGGATTCTCTCCTTTTGATGCTCAGATATCCACACTATACCTCCTGCGAACGAATGAACCACGGATTCGCACTTGAGGCTTTTACAGTTAAGACACGAGGAACAAAAGGCTAGAGAGAAAAAGTGCCATTCCTGCCTGGAGGGACAGACTCATCCCGGCCCTGACACTTTCAATAAAGTCTTGAAGTATTTGTCACACGCTGACAAATCCACCACACGATTCATTCTGCATGTTCACTCACTGGCTCACTGGCTCTTCACCTCTATCACCTGACATTTACTTTAATTGATGGTATAAAGTTTTATGAAGTGGCTTTAAAACGAAGTGACTTTAACCGCACTTGAATAAAGACTGCAGCTCACTGTTATACTCGGTACAAAATGGCAACAGTGACTGGGGAAAAATCAAGACCAAGATGACAAACACGTTGACTTTCATTTGAGCCTTGACATCATTGAACATCTAGAATTTCACTTGCAATCTTTCCGATGGGAGGTGATACCGTATCCGTTTTATTTAGACTCCAAACAGGATTAATTCAGAATATTCTGGGATTAGTGAGTCAGCCTGTTTTATAGTGAGTCAACGCTGTAATCCACTAATACAGAAGGCAAAATAGACCACACAAATAAAGACATGTAGGACTGCAGCGCTTTGTAAAGCAGCTTCCCTGAGTGCTGACTCCGCAGCCAACAACCCACCTTGGACTGACGGAGGTTAGTTCTGAGCGTTGCAGAGGGAGGAAACTGATGAGTGAAGTCAGAGATGGGAGACATGTGCATGTGCTCAGTGACAATATGATTGGTCATAATGATACGGCAAAGCATGTCACATTTGTCTTGGTGTCCTTCCATTCAGTCTCCAAAATAAGGCATGGTGCATTTTATGAAATGTCACTCTGATGTGCCACACAATCCTAAATGGCAGACCGAGTCCGTCTGCGCTCGTGTAGAAGTCCATCTCTATGTAAATAGGACGCCCTTCTGGATCTCTTGACATCACGTCACTCTCTGTCAGGCGACACGTTAAAGCGGCTGGGGAGACTTTGATCTGGCCGACGCTGAAGGCTGCCTTTTTAGTCAGTACAGGACGCAAAAGGCAACTTTGCCAACATGGGATGCTATGGGAGCACTCAGACAGCGCAGACCTCTGCTGAACAGCTCATTTCCACTCTACATTGTTGTTATTAATTCAGAGAAATCATATGCAGACATGATCCGCCCCTCTAGTCTCTTCACTCTTCCTTCTTTGATGGACAGCAGCCTTGTATGGAGCAGCAATAATGCTTCATACTGAGGCTCATATTATCCAACCTACAGACATATGAGTGCTAACAAGTGTCTCAGCTCCTCACTTTCATTTATATTGACAGTGAATGCTGAGCTTTTCCTGTAATAAGTGATGAGAGAGAACTTCCCGACAGCCAGGTCTGACGGACAGGTCGTGAGAAGCTTCCTAAGATTGATGTACGCTCCCTGAGAAGTCGGCTCAGTGTGACTTATTGCTCCTCTAAAGTCTTTTTATACAGCAAGAAATTCCAGCGCCTTCCACCTTGATGTGCAGAGCATGGGCTCGGCAGGAGATGATGGACAGTGTCTGTGTGAACCACAAGCAGCTCTCTCTGTTCTCCGTCTCTGGCTCTCTGGTCTCTGCAAGAGGGAAGCAACACTGACTCTATCCTTCCTCCTTTCTTTTTTCATGTGTCAACACCTGTTCGGGTGCAAGAAATCAAACCTGCTGGGCAGCAAATGGAACATGTTTTTTCCCCAAACTGAATGCAACTTATGATTGTTGCATCCACTTCAAACCGGTCAGTTTTTCAGGACTGCATGGCATGGAACTCAACCATTACTGTATGCAGTAGTAGTAGGCAGTAGAATAGACAAACTTCTCGTATTTGTTGAGTTCTTTTAACTCCAAAACAGCACATACGTTGATCAAAACTTGCAGAAAAAGGTGAACACAGGCCTTTTTGGTTGTCAGGCAACGCACTGATCAATGCTATATTTACGCCCTGAGGGATATTGTGGTTTTTGCTGCTGTTTATGACCTTCGATATGCAACTCTACACTCAGAACCCCAGTGAGCAACTGTCACTGTGGCTGGAAAGTAAATTGGACGCTGAATTTCCCAACAAAAACACAATCATTATGACATTAAAAATATTCTTAGCCGATATTAAAAACAAATTGATCAGAACTATTATTAGCTTCAAAGGCTTTTATTGATGTGCAGACTCGAAGGGGCGGGTGTTGGAGCTGTAGTTTTGTTTTTTCCGCGGACACTTTTGCAACGTTTTCTTCATTATTCATCTGTCTTCAGATCTGTTCTGCACGTCTTATCACTGTGGAGTATGGAGGATTTATTGCCGTAAATATTGATAACGTTGTGCTCTTATCTTGTGTTTGGTGGAGATTTCAGGATAAAAGCTCTTGCTCCACTGTTTCCCCAAAGAATGTATTGTGAATTCATCATTACTTACTTGTTTACAAAGCACTTTTATTACGTGTGTTATGCTCTGCCACTCACTCACGTTTGTATTTCTATCTTTGTGGGGACCTCTCATTGCTTTTCCCAACCTCTACCCTGAAACCTAACCATCTGAAACACATGGCTCACCTTAACCAGGACTCTGAACCAAACTTAAATCTCATTATAATGACAGTTTTCTTGATATTTCCATCCTCAAAATGAGGCTTGGATTTGTGGGGCCCAACCAAATGGTCCCCACATTGACATAAGGTCCTGACTAGGATAGTGTTTTGTCAAGAATTGGTCTCCACAAGTGGGGATCAACAAGACGCACCCACCCACACACATACACACACAAACACACACGTTTGTATTGCTATCCCTGTGGGGGCATCGTGAGGTTTCTCACCCTTTCCCCAGCTTCTCACCCTAAACCTAACCTTCAAAAACAATTGGCTAACCTTAACCAGGACCAAACTTATAGTGACCCTGTTATTTTAAAGTCTTCTTCCTAAAATTGAGGGTTGGACCTGTGAGGACCGACGCAAGGTCCCCACGAAGACATAAGGTCCCCATGTGAATAGTGTTTTGTCAGGAATCGGTCCCCACAAGGCAGTATCAACAAGCCTGAAGCCAAAATGTCCTCACTGTTGATTTAAAACTCATATAGGTTCTCACAAAGATAGACATACAAGAACACAAATGTTTCATGATATTTGATGTTTGGTTTTTAGACAGTGGTTCTTTGACTTCAGTGATGGATGAGTCCCCTCCATGATAAATGTATCAACAAAACAAAACACTACTAGCTTCTACAGCACAGAACAGACTGGTGGGTCACAGGCCAAACTTAAAAAAAATGCATGTGTGAATCCAAATCCTGATGGTTGTGACTCATGAGGCTTCATGAAACAGTGTCCTCATTGCCAGAGTCAACTAGATGGCACACTCAGCCCCAATATATTAGGATTTGAGCAAGCATTTCAATAAATCCCTCATCATTTTTCAGATGACAGCGCCACCGACTGAAGTCTAAAAACAAGGACAGTGTTTCGTGAAACTTAAAGGTGAGCATTGGTGTCTCAGAATGAGAGAGTGAGTAATGAAATACATGAGCCCATAACGTTTACAGAGATGAATAAAGAATAATAACTACTATACAAAATCATCTTGTCAATAATGTGTCCAATAAAATGTAAACTTGTCACACAGAGGGCACTTGAAAATACCCCAAGATTCTGGTACTTCTACCGTGAATTAATGTTGTTTTCAGAGTGGGAATGGAGGTCAAGCAAACTGCTACTGGAATTTAGGTGAAGTTGTTTTACTGGAACTTAGAAATAAACCCCATGGTGAACTTCAATAGCCTAAATCAACAAATATGGCTGAATATATTTAGCCTCTTGTGAAGGAATATCTGTATTTCCTGGGCTACAAGCCAAGTGGTCATAGACTGAATAATCTTATTTTAATCTCTTCCACTACCCAAAATTCAAGTCTCTGTATCAGCAGTACTGGCACCATATTTACTTGGGTCAATACCAAACTTGGGAGTTTTGCCTCCAAGACTACTCACACTTTTACAAGCTGGTCATGTTTTACAGGAATTTATGAGTCGTCCAGTCTTTATTTCAAAATGTTTTGTGCTAAATCCATGCTTCTGATCTGAAACGTCTCTGAGAAAGTCCCTACCACTGTCAGAGGGGTCCCACTCCGGCAGTTTCCTCTCCACTTGACATGTTTACCAAGCATAGGAACAGATGGTAACTGAGCCCAACCAGACAGCCGGAAAGCTCCTCACACCACTAACTTCTTGTTGCTCTGTCTCCTCCGATCAGCGGCAGCAGCAGCCGTCTCTCCCATCCGTCCTCCCTCTCAGTCTCCTCCACCTCGCTCTCAGACGGAGAAACTCATTACAGTGGAGGATTAGATCGATCACTGTGCGGTGGGAGATGCCCGGTGGAGAGGCAGCAGACCCGGCCCAGCAATTTATGCCAACAAAGAAGCTCATCTGTGTATTTTCTGACTGGAAACACTCGCCAGCTCGCCCCTCGCACACGCAGCCGCACGTTCACCTTCAGCAAATTGCCGGCGTGTCCACTGGGAACAGACTTTTAGGTCTGAAATTGCCACTCTGGAAATGTGACGGCTTCATATGTTGTCAATAACCCGATTAAAACAGGGAAAGATGGCTCTGCCGCTCATTTCAGACAGACGGAGGAGCAGATCCTCAGCGGCTCAGTGACTTGAGATAACTCCTGTTATGAATAGGAGGAATATGACATGAATTCACTTCATGCCACCGGAGGATGGAGCACTCAAAGTGACCATTTGCTTCCTGTATTTCCGTGCCCTTTCATGTTGGTTTCAAACAGAAATCCAAAGTCCAAAATGGTCAATTGCTTCCACATTTTGCCTTTTACACAAGATGTTAGTGTTAAAGTTGCAATTGAAGAAATTGAAGAAACTGAAGAAGTTGAAATTGTTCATTCACCTATTTCAGAATCAGAATCAAATTTATTTCCATGGTCAGGAGGGATCCCACCAACTTGGAAAGTGTTTTGGAATAAAGTGCTGACAGGAAAAATAAAATAAAATAAAATAAAATTTGTCCAGAAACATACTTTCTTGTCTACATTATTAAACTCACAGGCAGACCAATGAAACACAGCTGAAAAGTCATCGGAACCTAGTGGTTGCGTTTTTTTAAGAGGAACATAAAAAGCAACGTTTTACTGAAATTGCTTTTTGTCTAAAGCAAAGACACCATCCAGGCGACTCAGTGGCAACACGCCATAAGTGGATGATCCTGCACTCATGGTTAACGCAAGTGTAGATAGACTCCACAGTCACGTGCGCCTTTGACTCAATAAGCTCAGCCTTTTCTGTACTGCAATATCTGTGCGATTAGATGGGTTAAACATGAGTTCGTGTTGTGTGGTTGTGTGACCTAAATCGCACCACAGTCGAGCTATATGGATCAGAAGGCGGCACAAAGTGGAGAGGCTCTCTGTAATGGAACGCAGAGTCAATCTCCAGCCTGGATCCATCTTCTAAGTGGCTTTGCAAAGGCGAGACTCCTGCCATCGCCGTGGAAACCAGGCCCAGTAAACACGAGCGGGGTTGTGTTTCCTCCCTGCTTTGTGACAGTATCCTCTCCTTCCACCCTCTCGATTTCCCAGCAGGCAGACGCCGGCCGCCCCTCGCTCCTTCTCCTGAGTCAGGAATCATGCGGCTCTTCCTGCGTCCACACGCGTGTTCCTCTGCCGCTGCCAGTCGCTGTGTGGGTTAATGACGGATTAAGCATCAAAGCAGCGAGCAGATGAGCTTTCCATAAATTAACTTCACCTTTTGTCTCCATTTCTTCCATATTTGTGCCTGATTATTAATATTAGCTTTGAGTGGAACAGCCAGCAAATGAGGACAGTTCTAATCCTGGCGCTGACTGGAGGTGATTTTCCAAGTCATTTTCAAGTAACATTCTGTTCTTCAACACGCTTCTTTATGGGACATAAGAAAAACAAAATCCTCAGGAGCATTTTTATTCTGTCAGTTTATGTATCATTTACACCTCAACTCATGAGCGGAATGCTTCATTACACTCTTCATGTGGTTGTTTTAGCAGGTTTTTAGTAAAAACTAAAGTCCGCATCACAATCTTCTTTCACACCAAACATGCTGAGATGGAGCAAAATGAATTAATGTGTATTCATAAAAAGGGTTCCAGCTGCAAATATGCAAAATTCTTTTCTTCTACTATTAGAGAAATATACTTACTGTCATCTGCATTGAAAGTAAAAGCTTTCTTTAAGACTTTTACCAGAAAAATTAAAGAAAAATTGTGGATTCCAAGAACTATTATAAGACTAATATAATTTTTTTTTTCATCTTTTTTCAAATCACACAAAATATGGATGATGATGATTTTGAGGGTTTATATCTTAAACGGTTGAAGGTATATGTCAGCGATGAATTGACAACAGAAACATATTTAAATTACATACATTTTAAAGTGAACACTGGCCATACATCTTTGTCGGATTAACATATTATTATTATGACCTTATAATTTAGCAAAGATTTACGAAAAAATAGGTAAAACCAAAGAAAAATACATAATTTATATTGTTTTTATTAATGCTTTTGATATCTTGTCATTTAAATATATCGTCATGAAATATACAACTTAAATCCAGAGTTTAAATAAAGTAAAATCTTTGTTATTGTTAGAAAAATATTATTGGGTTGAAATACACATTTTTATCAGAAAATTAAAAAGTTTGTTGTTTGTTTCCTAAATTAAATCAAAATGTGATTTGAGGATTTTTATTCATTCTGCAACAGATATTCCAAAAATAAAATGAAGAAAAAAAAAGATATCCAAAAGTAGTTTTGAGATTAATGTTTTATGAAGAGAAGAACATGTTTGTTGTTTTTTTTCCCCTATTTTTCTGATGAAGACGATGATGAGACAAAAGAAAAAAAAAATGACATGAAAAGTTATCTTTTTTAAACAACTGAATTCAAATAAATAACCGACCTCAGATTCAGGATGTCGAACTCAAAGGGCAAATTTTAAACACATATACTGAGCAACATGGTCTATAACTGGCCTTTTACAGGAGAGAGTCAGCATAAAGTCTCACATTATATCTCCAAACCTAAAAGACATTCTGCTTTGTTTTAGAAGTTTCGACTGTGATGGTTGACGTTTATATTCTCCTGTCGCTTTTGCAGGAGTCGTAAAAGTGACGGGCCAGATTGGGCCCTGGGACCTTGAGTTTGACTCATACCATCGAAGACACGAACCTGACTTCAGGATCCACAGTCATCGCTGCAGTTTAATGGTACACAAGGCATGACTTTATTGTCCAGGAAATGGCCCACGAGCCACAGGAGGAGGCTCTTTGGGTCGAGATCCACCAGTTCAGAGCCGCTGATCTAAAACAGCATGTTTGGAAGAAAGTCATATCTTATTATCTTTATTGTAATCTTGCTAAATATCAGCTCAATGCCAAACTTGAGATTAAAACCCACCTGTTCGAGAAGCATCTGGAGTGGTGGTGAAGTGCGCCTGAGAATTGTGACAAAAAATGGAAGAAACTTGAACGCTCTGCTGTATTTTCCCATTCAGTTGTTTGCCTAAAGCGCCAAATTGCTTCAAAAATAAAAATCAATAATCGAGTCGGGACAAACTGCATCTTTGATGGCGAGACTTGTTTTTCTCCCGAAACTCTGCTGCTTAATGTCTTTATCATCCAAAATGGTGTCGCGACTTAAGGGCGCATAATAGGAATGGGAGACGAAACAAGGCAACAAAATAAGCAAGTCACGTCACAAAGGAGCGAAGAAGAGTTTGAAATGTATTTCTGAGTGAATATTCAGTGGTGTCCCCAGGCAGGCGTTTGAGGACGACCACGCTCCCTCCTGCACTGAGGAGATAACTCCAGTGTTCTCCAGCCCCTCACCTCAACAGTGTCGTGCCAGAGCTCCACGTTTGGTCCCCGGCCCAGAGGACACACTGTGATAAACAACACGGCGGTGAGAATGTTGTTTTCCCCGAATTCAAATTCAATTTCTGCCTTAAAAAGCAGCATTAAGCCAACTTCAGCGGAAGCATGGAGCCTATTGAAGGCCCGCCAATGTCACACGACACAAACAGAGACGCGCATCTTTTTAAGGTGTCCGTTGTACTGTGAAGTCTTTTTGCACGACACAAACACAAGCGAGACTCAAATCACCTGTGGATGGAACCAGTCCCGAAGACAAGAACACAGAACTGGGAAGAACATGACTACAATAATCCTTGATGTCTTCCACTACTCTACTACGTGAAGAGCTGCCTCAGTTGCCATAACCTCCATATCCCCCGGTCCTGCACCAGGAAATGTATTTATAACTTTGTCAGTGCAGGAGTTCCTGGTCCACAGATCACACTGATGCACAAGACACGTGGCAGCTAGGATGATAACAACAACAACAAACACGGAGGAATCCCTGAACAAAAGCATCTGTTTGCTTTTGTTCAGGGAGGTTTTTCGCTATACAATGTTCCAGGGTTTCCACTACTCTGAATGGACTTGAAATTCTTATCAAATTGAAATTCTTGTACAAATATTTTTAAGACACTAAAGAAGCTTTAGTTTAAATAAGGTGATATAAAAACTTGAATATAGCCACCATTGTAATTTATTGTGCCAATGTCAAACTGATGCAAAATATTTTGTTGTTTAAATGTATGTATGGGTCCATTTAGTAATATACCAAATTCATTCATATTGAAAAAATGTGGCTTCTTGTGGCAAATATTCTACATTTACATGTATTTACATATATTTGTTTCAAGATGAAAGGTCTGAAAATCCATTAATAATTCTTCTATCTTCTTTTTCTTTTAATTATGGGGTTATTATTGTGTACTAATAGTTTTTTTATAGCCTGTTTCTTTTGCTGAGAAATGTAATTACATTCTCGGTTTTATCATTACAAGTCATTTAGCATTGATACTGACTTTCAAAAGTGGAGAGTTTTTGTACATCAAGGGGAAAATAAAAAAGAAAATATCGCTCTCTGATCAAATTTCTTCTGCCCTCGCTTCACTCACACAGACTTCAGATCTGCAGATGTGGACAAAGACTTTCATTGGATTCGGTCGCAGCCCGACGACAACAGTCTTCACGGTCATGCAGAATCACTCTGACTCAAAATCAATGGCAAATGCCAGATGGGACTTATTTTGGCAAGAGTCGGAGGTGCATCATCATCTCGGGGTTCTGGCGGTGTTTACGAGGCGACCCGCCGGCTAAAGAGATTATTTCATTGACTCAGGCCCTGGGATGGGTTCAGGAACGACAAGAGTCTCTCGGTGAGAAAAGGCGGATGAAGAGTGGCGACGGCGCCACGAATAATCACCGGCGAACGTGCACGCTGACTGAGATAACAAGGAGTGGGACAACATTGTCAGTAGCGCCTCTGATAAGGAATAAAGAAAGCCTCAGATAGCAGTCGGGATGGAGCTGTCGAAGAGATTTGAAGAGGCAGGAGATCAGATTCATCCGTCGCTGTGAAGTGTTTCGACATGAATTGTTTTATGTAAAACAATTTCCAGGTGGTGGAAGTAAAGTATGAAGGGAGGGGGGGGCAAATAATAAGGTATGTCTCCATTCCAGACTCAAGATTTAACCAGGAAAAAAACTCCCAAAAAAACAGATCACCCTTGGAGAATTCCGCTCTTCACAACTGTACTGCTGATGATTCTCCACTGCTTCACCAGGATTTTGGGGGCCTGTATGATGCACCAAAAAATATTTACTGTGTGACTTATGCTGCAATAGGAAGAATAAATAAAGAGTTTCGTAACTGTAACTTTGCTCAACGTGCATGGATGTTCCACCAGCAGGTGGCAGCGGCACCTACTTTACTGAAGCCAACATAGACACTGACACCAGCAGCACAAGTACTGTAGAATGTAAAGTACTTGGCGGGTTTGTGTGTTGAGTCTGATTTTGAAGCGTCGAAAAACATACATAACAGAAATGTACTTGAATAACCAAACGAACAACCTTTAAATCATGCTACAATTTGATAAAACCTGTCTCTGCTTCATAATTCTTCTCGTAAATATGTGACTATAACAACCAAAACAAGTCATCATTTATGACACTGATGGGTCGACGTGAGAGAATTGTGAAAGAGCATCCATAGTCTTTAACTTCCGCAACTGAAATAGTGGTAAGTTTTGGAGTGAGCCACATCAATGAGCCACCCCATTGGTGGTAACATCTCTGTGCAGCCATGCTCCGCTTGGTTGGAGCTGGTGCGACCTTGGATCTGTTCTGCGCTATGTTAAAGTGACGAAACCAGAGAGTTGCTCCTCCGCAGCACCTCTCTACCCACCTTCTTCAATGACGTCCAACATTTTGGACGTCAAACGAGTGTTTGCATCCTAGAGTGACAGCGAAGTCAACCATAACCATTTATGCTCAACGTCATATCTACTTGTTTCCACAAAGCAGACCAAACGGAGCAGCACCACCAGAAACCATGGGGGGCAGTGTTGCTGTTACAACCCGATACGCAGCTCTAATGTGACACAAAGAAGACATAACAATGGCGGAATTCTCCGTCTACCAGTCGCAATATATTTATATTTATATTTAACAACCTCACCATCCACGCCTGCGACAATACTGCCTCAGTTTTTATCTTTTGTGTGGTTTGTTTTGGGGTTGTTTGTCATGAACGAACAGCGATACCAACTTAAAGAATGCATGGAATTGTTTGGATGTTTTTCGTACATTTTCGTACATAACGGGAGCATAAATGGATCCTCTGTGGGAAGTGATTCATACACCAGAAATTTTTTTTTTTTTTACTATTTTAGACTCTTCATTTACAAAAGCTATTATACTCATAATTTCTGTGGCTCTTGTGTCTTCTCGTTGCTTGGCACAAACCCTGATATGAGTGGCTAAACTTTACTCCTGTAAAAAGTAATTATTCATATCCCTGGCAAAATCTCAGAAAAACATGTCATTTTCTGTCTCACGTAGTTATCTCAAGATGTTCCCTTGGACTAGACTCCTTTTTGATGGTGAATTGTTAAGCAGTGATCTAGACAGCATCTTTCCAGAAGAGTATAAATACGTCTTGTGCATGCCCACAGTAAAGGAAAAGGTTATTATGAACCTCTCGACAGCTTACAGTTCCTGCCACGCCCTCTTAGGTTTTTAACAGTGTTGAGCCTCTTGTGCATGTTGATGATGCTCTGGACTGTTACTGCTTTAATATGGCCTCGGAACCTTCTCCTTTACTGTGCGCATGCACAAGATGTTGACACAGATCCTCATGAAGCTCCTTCTTCTTGGCCATCATGATCAAAAATGTGAATGACCAGAACATTTTCTCTCGATTCATACCCTTCTGGGAAGATGGTATTTTGATCAGCGAAAAAGAACGTATTCCATGGGAACATCTTGAGATATCTACAGAAACCAAAAGTGACATGTTTTCGGAGATTTTGCCAGGGTTATGAATAATTCTGAACACCAACTTTTGGCCATATATATAAGTAAAGTTTAACCACTCATATGTGGGTTTGTGGAGATACGCAGGAAGTACCAGTATAATAGCTTTTGTAAACAAAGAATCTAAAATAGAATGTTTTTTTTAATGTGGTATGAATAATTTTGAGGCAGAGTGTAAATGAAAGAAGGAGGCTGGGTTAGAGGTGATCCAAAAAAACGTTCAAATTTAGTCATGTCATGTGATCCAGGGCATTTTCTGTCTCTTTGTCTCTTTGGGGCTCAATGTCCGCTTCAGTTTTAATGTTTCCTACTTCCTTTGGCAGAGATTCAGTTTACGGTGCCATCTGTGCATTCTGCTTTCCCTGCCAGTTTTGTCAGTCATCCGAGCTCAGTCTGTTCCCTTTCTAAAATGCTATTATTCAGCACAGTTTACCATAGCTGGACGATGAAGGGGGCGACGACGCCCTTTTTTACTGTCATGGTTTGACGTCTTCTACAATGAACTGCCTGAACGAAGACACTGAGCCAGTGCTGCTACTCAGTCAAAAACTATTAATGATGAATTCCATTGGAAAAACTTTGCTTTGAGATGTCTGAGTAACCACAAACTTCTGAGCAGCAGTGGACGTATCGAATCAATATCGTATGTGAAGCTGTTAACACTGACCACATTTCTCCTCTTCTTGACTGCAGCAGCATATTTAACAGTGATACTTTAAAATCTGAGTGTTCCGGCGCTGTGGCGGCGCAGACAGAGGTCGAGGAAGAATGAGCGGCTCCCTCTATTATATAACACTTAATAAAACTTCCCTCGCCGTTTATTCTCGCCACATGAAGACTGGTTGTTATATTCAAGCACTCGATGCAATCGCGCCGACCTCAGTGGGCGCGACAAATCACACAGAGTGACATCCTCCTCGCGTCTCCTACTCCCTCCGCTGCTGTGATGTGTTGCACCCTGGCGTTCTGTTATACCCGGCCAACTTTTCTACCGCAGAGGTATTGATGCAGACTGAGCTCGCTGTTCACATGAATAAATAATTAAACACATTTGTTTGGAGTTTTGGGTTAAAGCCAGAGTGCACAACATTGTCTGGAGGTTAGACTGCTGAAAAAAAGTTTGGCTGCTGGAGTCGAATAATAGCCAGCGCTCAAATGCAATAGTTTAGACATTGTTTTGTCTTGGTTGGCAGCATGAAACTGCAGTTTCTGAGCTCCGTGTGAGGACTTGAAGATGGATCACAGATGAAATTTCAGATCTAGGGCCAGTCTTCAATCCCATGATTCCTTGTGGGTGACACAAGTTTTTGATAAAATTGAAAAGTTAAAACATGAAGTATTGTCATCATTCATTCAGGGTAACTTTCTGACGGCACCATCAGTGAGACACCCACAAAAGGGGTTATAAATAGCGCCCCACACCCCCTGCCTGGGACACTCCTGGGACAGTACTGTTTCCCATATCGTTCGCCATGGGAGCTGCATAGGCTTATTTTTAAAAGTTAGTGACTCGCAAATGGATGAACACGCAAAGTGACTTGATTTTAATTGGTCTGTAACTAGTTATTTGACTTTGAAACTAGCTTTTTAAAGTGTAATTCTTATCAAGCAAATTGTTTTATGGCACAAAAATGGACTCATAACTCATGAGCTTCAATACGAGTTTAACGCTGTTGTTACGTGATAATGGCACCTGGCCCTGGTCGCTGTCTTGATGACTCTCATTCATCGATTTTAGGAGGACATCGCTTCCTTCATCGCCACATTCTCTTGAGCGCCACTCTCTCCTCCTCGCCGCTCGACAGCTGCTCCTCCTCTGGCCAGACTCGAGCACTGAATGGGTTTTTAATTTCACTCGCTAATGCTCCTTTCCCTCAACAAACCCACCACGGCCACAAACCCCACGAGTGGGCGGGGCCCGGGGATCTGCACATCAAACCTTGAAATGAAGAGGATTTCCTTCAGCAGTCGCAGAGTGTCGCTCACTTCTCTGTAGTGCCAATGGTTAATTAATAATGTAGCGTTCTGCTCAAGTGACTCGTGGAAGAATGGAGTGGTGTTGTTGTCTGACTGTCAGAGCTGAATCTCCACACACACACACACACTTCTCCCTGATCCCACCCTTTTATCTCAGACTTGTTACTAAGTCTCTTTCAGCCTGACAAATGCTTTCCACGGTTTGATCCAAAAACAGGTTGCAACTATGCTGCTGAGTCTGTCAGACAGCAACCACCAGGGCCTCAGGACTAGCCACACTTGACTTGCAGCAGGTGGTGGGGTCCTTTTCTTTGCCAATATCGTTCCTTCTGTACCATAGTCAGCCCCTTTAGCAACCTTCTCCAACTACCCCATGCAGGACAGCCTCTGCAGATGATCGCAAATGGAAAGATGGTGGACTTCCATCCTGAAAATTTCACCTTCCTCCGCTCAAAGGCAACCTCCATTCTCTGCTCCCATGAGAGCCTCAGCCCTGCCATGATGCGACCGCCTAGGAAGAATGGTTCCCCAGGTGGGAATCTCAGTGGACGATAAAGGGGTTGGCATTATCCACAGGGTATATCAGTTGGTGCTGCTCCTTAGGTGGTCCGTGATGCCGTGCATGCCTTTCACTACCGAGGGGTTCCACTGACTTCCCTGTTTTACTCCAATTCAAAGTTCACTAGCCGCAAGCGCACTCCTAAGGCATAGCTCTCGGTTGTCAAGTGGACTTTTGCGTCCCCACATGACACGGTAATGAGCCTTCCACATCGCACGTTGAACCATTGGGCTTCAAATGAATCAGATATTTACCCTCTTGCAGCATTTCCTGACACGGTGCAACACAACACTGTACAATTTGACGTGCTAAAAATGTTTGTCAAACCGTGGCTTGAAACACTTCCGGTGGAAACCAGTGCTAGGCCACGGTGTGCGCTCCCTAAGGTTCCCATTTTTGTTTGCAGTTTGACTTGGTATGAATTGTACCTCTCTGGCACGTCATGAGCTTGACTCACTGAGCCACAGCACTGTGAGTCACATCAGACCGTCACATTATACTGTATATAATACTGTATATACCAAGTGACATGACATGCGATCGTCTCCCGTGCGTCCTCATCCTAACCCCTGCCATTGGTTGTCGGAAGGGAAGAATTTTGGCACCATTCACATGCTTATGCGTCAACATTCAATGAGAAAGGATTTCTTCAGGGTCAAAAAAATGAGACCGAAAATGCAGCTGGTGATCGTCCAAATGTGAAACCTTGAGTGAGTATGTGGTTCACTTCTGACATGACTTCGTTCTCACAGTAAATTTTGGTTTGTTGAACATTCTATGCCCTTAAGGTTTTGTGGCCACTTTCTCTGTTATGAACATGGGGCAAAAAAACAGATGATTAGTCTTTGATGTTCCTAATCAGCTTGACCAAATTTTATTGCTTGGTTTCTCCTGAGTTGTGCGAGAGAGTTTCAGTACACAACTGCCACCTGCTGTTCTTTTAAGGTGATTTAAATTTCAGGACTAAAAAAACGATATATATTTTCACCGTACCATATATATTAACAATGAGCTGAACAAAAAAGTCGACTTTTATTTGAGCTGGCTTCAGCTTCACACTTCTGCTGCTCTGCCCATCAGTTCAGACTAGAGCAGCGACTAGTTAGTTGCATTAGTTGCAGGTTCATTTGTCAACTAGTTGTGACACTGTTGTCCTCATAGCGCAATGAGCAAGAGGAGAAATAGCTGAGGCATCATGACAACTGCGGCCTCAAACATCCAAAGTATGGTACCATTTTACCAAGGAAACATCAAAGGACACATACCTTTCAGACCACACTTTCAGCAATTAAAATGTAAGTTATAAGTTCCGGAACAATATTTAACATTATACAAGTCTTTACGAGAATTCTGATATATATTTTTATTTATATTTAACCCATACACATTTTATGCAAGTGGACTATCAAAATAATTGTTAGTCACGGCCCAAGTCCAGTCCAGTCCATTCCAAGTTGACACAGGTGCATTCATATATCTGTCAAAAGATGAACCAATGTATGGAGGAGCGACCACAGAAGTGCCCACCCATTGACCGCATTCCTGTGGCTGCATTCTCTGCGGTTTACTGGACCATTACTCTGGGTTTTCCTAATGAACATTGGTGGTTAGCCTCTTATGGCTAAGCAGCAATAGCTGCATCACCTATAAAACCGGCTGTTAACATCAAACTTTGCAGTCTTTTCAAGCGATATTCCCGATGCTTTGTTTTGACGTTTTGAGTCCATATTTAGGGACGTTATTAAATTTTGTTCATTCTTGCCGGAGAGAAAATCGGGTGACTCCACGTTTCACACAGGTTGACGGCAGAAGCCCAATAAAACCAGTCACTGTTAAAGTGGAAGAATTCTTGTAAAACTGTTGCAAAGGAACAGAATACTTTTTGGTGAGTTCCCCTCACAGCTGTTGTGATCCCTCAGGGAGCAGCAGGAAAATTAAAGTCGACAAAGAATTAAAAGGTTCGGCCGCCGGTAAAGTGTTTGCCAAACACTACCAAGCGCCATGAGGCTGGAATGGAAAGGGATTCTTTGCACGATCATAAATGCCTTCTCTGTGTACAGAGATCAAACTAGTCTTGGCTTATATTGGAGGAAAACGTTTCCCCGCAGCAATACAGCAGTGACCTTTTCTAGGTGCAAGCTACACCTGACTGAGTATATCTCAACACAAATAAACAAAATGAATAGCTCATGTGTTTGGTAGTGACGTGTTGATGAGGCTTCATGAAACAGTGTCCTCAGTTTCCGAGCCCACTAGATGGCACTCTCTGCTCTAAAATCCAACAACCATGACAATGACATCCCTGTCATTTTTAAACTGAGTGCGCCACCTACTGAACATCATGTTTCATAAATCAGCCCATTACTAGATGCAGGATCATACAAGGTCCCTCGGCTGTTGAATGAGATTAGGGAGTGAAACTTGCTCTTCAGTGATCCAGCGCAAACAAAGAAAGTCATTCGAGACTTTCTGGAAAAGCTTTAAAAACAGCCGAGTGTACGCGACATCCATCTAAAGCGAGATTGATTACAGTTGCAGCCGGGTTTGATTTGAATACCACGCACTGTTCTGGCTCCGCCGAGACGCCGCAGAGGTGCGCTGCAGGAAGTGCTCCCCTTACAGCAGGTGTTGGCTTTACAACCGTCACTGCCGGCTTTGTGTCCGCTTGTGAAAGTAAAGGGGCTTGTAGCTCGCAGCACTCGCCGATCCAGAGAGATAAAGGTGCGACGAACACTGGCTTGAATCACTGTTAAGAGCTCCAGCTAGACAGATAAATGAGGGGGCGTCCCACCCTGCAGGTCAACTACAATCACCCCAAATAACAAATTGTAACACAGCAGACCTTCTTCACGCAGTAAGAACGTTAAGTGCCGGGGTCATTCCAAGCAGAGTTGCAGGTTGAAAGTATAATTGCTGATGCAACAAGCAGCCTTGGGAGCTGACGGAAACCCAACCACTATTAAGCCATTTGCACAAAAATAATGTTACATTCCTGGCAAGAAACAAAAGCGCTCTGGTTTTCTCTGCAGGTTTTCTTGCTGGCTATATTTATTTCTCATTCAAGGCGGAAAATTCAAATGAATAAAGCACCTAACTTTGCTTCAAGAGCTCATTTCACCCCGAAAACGGTTCAAAACAGTTAAGTGCAAATGGAATTTTTTTTTTGGTTTATAAATGTTTTTAGAGAAACTGCAATTCTTTTATGAAGATGAAGAAGGACATCTATTATTTTAAACTCCATCATTGACCATTGTTCTGCAGTATAAATGTCAGAATAGTGGCTCTCATGAAGCAGAAGTATTCAGTGTATCTGCTTAAAAAAATAAATTAAATTAAATTAAATTATATATATATATATATATATATATATATATATATATAGATATATATATATAGATAGATAGATAGATAGATAGATAGAGAGATAGATAGATAGATAGATATATTATTATTTTTCACTGCTTATGATGGGTTGGTGAGGCTTCATGAAACAGTGTCCTCACTTAAGAGCTCAGTAGGTGGCGCTCTTTGAAAGTGATGTGAGGTTTCATTGAAATGGTTGTTCATATCAAAAGATTTGAAGCAAAGAGTATCACCTCCTGCAAATGCTTATTTTCAGCTTCCTTCTCTTTGTGTTGCTAAAGTGAGTTCAGCCACTGAAATCCTATGATATCCTTGATATTTTAGGAGATATGGAATCATCTAGACAAAATAAATGTACTAATAGCTGACAATTATAATGAAAGACACTTGGGGAAAAAAGGCAGTGAATCCTCATTTTAGTTCAGCAAAAAGGGAACTGGATGAACCAGCTGTCAAAATAGAATACACAAATAAATATATGAGGCACGGGCGCAGTTTTTAAATGACCGTGTGTGTGTGTGTGTGAGAGAGAGAGAGGGAGAGAACCGTAGTGTGAAGCCCTTTGGATGCTGAATAAGCATGGAAAAGTGCTATCTAAGCAGGAGTCACCGACCATGCACCAGAGTTCACTAAATCCGACACAACCCTCAACTGCAAAAATCACAATTCAAGACCTACAAGGTACTAAGAATCCATCAACTATTGATAAACACGGAAACGTTCTAGCTGAATGTCGATGTTGTTGTCAATTACCCGCATTAAAAAAAGGATATATTATTATATATTTTAATAATTATAGATATGATGAGCACGGAAAATGATCATCTCCTCACCAAAATATGTGCTTGAAACAGTAAAATAATCCAGTGTTTTTCTTTGTCATTCTTACTGTAGACAGGACAACTTTTCACGACTTGTTTGTTATGAAATATCCTGTTTAAATCTTCGCCAGAAGGACGTCAACACCCTCCAATACCAGTTGGAACGTTGGATTTGGAGCCACTCTCATCACACGCAGTGAAAACAGCAGACGACTGAAGAAGGCAACGTGAGTAGGGAGGGCCCTCTTCTGGACTTCTTTTGCCATTGCACCTTTTAAACGCGCGTCTCCTTGTCCGTGGACGCGCGCCTGAATCATGCGGCAGCTGGAACTATCAAACGGTAGACACTTTGTAAATGTATTTGGCATTTATTTTCCTCTCTCCATTCCTCCGTGCATGTATTTAAATTGGAGTATTGCACTTTTTGAATCGAAAAATAGCAAGATAATCTGTATTTAAACAAGAGTGCCAGACACTACAGAGTGATTAGTTATGCTTCAACAAGTGATAAACATCTCGGGACTATTCAGTCTTTAAACACCAAAATTCTGCACTGACGCATCTGACACAGCGTTTGAAAACATAGACTTTATTTAATCATATAAAACAGGCTACACAAAAGTCATTGGGACTCACACATAAGCTGATGGTGAATGACTGCTACAGTAACTCACCTAAAGAGGGCGTTCTGGAACAAACCAGATGAATGAAACACTGACTCCTTCGCCCCCCCGCCCCCTGCGTCTGCGTGACCCCTCATGTCCCCCGGGCCTTGGGTCTTTGATTAGATCCAGACGTGCCACTGAGCTCTTCTTGCCGACTCAACATTCCACAGCTGGAGACAGCGCACACACTCCAGACACACTCACAAGCCGACTGACTCCTTCTCTTCCTCTCCTCCTCTGTGAAAAAGGCTGGCTCCCTAAACATTCCAGAGCGCAGACATTGCCCCCGTGGAGAGCTGGAGGTTCAGTTGGTGTGTGGTCGCTGATGTCACCTCACCACGGCACTGAACACAATGATGCTGACAACCTGCACTCGTGATCAGTGTGGTGTGTTGTTGTGTTCGCTATACATGGCAACTGAGTTTAGCTTTCATTCCGACGCTTTTTGGAACGTGTGTTGTGGAGTGTACAATGGTGTGAATGAAGGTGCGGGTGGAGTTTGATCAGTGTGTACGCACTACACGTGTGGCAAACTTGCAAAACGCTTCCAATCGATGCGACAAGTTTGGAGCAAAAGGGTTTATAAGCATCTGTCGCATCACAGTTGAAAAATCTAAACTCCAATATTAACCGCCCACAGTCTATTTTGGCGTCGCAGTCCATAGTATTCACTTCTCAGGGAATTGCTAGCGCCTCTTGCGACAGTGAGAGACACAGAGATGATCTTGTTTTACTGTAAATAAAGCCAGTTTAACCCGCCATGCAGACCGTCCACCACCTTTAAACCCGTGTCCCAGCAGACTCACGTAGTCTTAAACGTGAAAAAAAAAGACTACGCATGACTATGTGGGTGTGAGTAGCACTACAAATACCACCGAATTGTGTCTGGTTTGAACATATTGTACCTTATAACAACACAGATTTTAAGTGTGGCCATGTTTTCTTGTTTGTTGTATTTGTTTTATTCTGTACTACACTGTAACTTCATTTGAGGTTTTGGAGTAGAAGTGTAGTATTTTGTGTGACAAAGTAGGTATGCGTCAGAGTGTCACTCAGATCGTGTCATGGTACAAGTGTGATAATACTTTGTGTTTTTGATGATGGTTTACATACCAGGGAGGATTGTAGTTTTATTTCAGAAGTTTGTCGAGGTTTTTTGTCTGTTTTTATAGCGTATCGTGCAGTAATGCCTGTGGTATTCTTAGTGTTGTTCGAGTGTAGCTTCGACTCACTTGAGGGTGAAGTGTAGACGGCTCAGATTCCACTCGTGTGTTGGTGCGCATCAATGAGGACTCCAGTTTTAAGATCGATGCTTCCTTTGGTGTGTGCAGTTGTTTATCACCTGCTCGACTGTAAAACCACCAAACATTCCTCGTCGCGTGCCACACATGAGAGATGTGAGTGTGTGTGTGTGTGTGTCGGGGGGTGAGTTCATCCAGATTTCAAACACACAGGAGGGAGAAAAATGAATAGAACAGAAGTGACCCCCCAAATACGGGAAGGCGCTCCTATTACAAAACCGCCCTCTTGTGGTGCGCTGAGAGAGACTGGCTGCCCTTTCAAAGACAAAACTGCTGACTCAGCACGAGGTGGAGGAGGGGATGAGTGAGGGGGTCCAACACAAACAGAAGTGAGGTGTCACCAAAATGTGGAGAAAGACTCAACCTGGACTGAGCTGGAGATGAACCACAATCCAACAAACCTTTGTTGCCGAGACAAGTCAGTTAAAGACCAGCTTCCGTCGCCAAATATGTGCTCTGCTCTTCTCTCACAGAGTTGGAACCGAAAACATCCACAGTGGTCCCGTTTGTGCTTTTGTTCAATCCAACAGCTGGTGCTGACGTGTCCCCTCAGAAGAAAAGAAAAACATGCATCGACACTTTTGTTACAGCTGAGAAAAGAAGAAGTCAACACTGGCGGGAATTAAAAAAAAAAAAAAAAAAAAAAAAAAAAAAAAAAGGTTCCATGAAGCGAGAGAAAAGGCCGGGTCTGGACTATAAACATTGTGCAAAGGAAAAATAAAAATCCATCTTATAGGAAGATAAGTAATGTGTTGTGATGGAATGTGCTTGGACTGTGAGGACGGACGAGAACGAACCTTCATTTAAAAACCTGCTGTGCTCCACACAGCCCTTCAGCACTTCAAAATCTTGGTTCAAAAAAAGTAGTTCCAGTCATCTGCCACAGGCGGCGCTGCTACTCCGCCTGCTCGTTCAGCTCCATGTCCGACACCAGGATGTTCTTCTCTGTCTGCTCTCCATTGCTGGAGTTGGTGCGGCTGTAGCGGGCGCCTTCGTAGGACCCCCGGGCGCCGATGGTGCGGCGGCGGTAAAGGTAGATGATTCCCACGATGAGCGTGATCAGAACTAGGCCCGTTACCATGACGACGATCAGGATCGGAAGGTGGTCTCTCTCAACTGAGTCAAGATTCAGGGGGGAGAATTAGATGGATGAAATCTTTTAAACAAAGTTGTTTGTACTTACTGGGGGCCTCTGTGGTGTCCAGACCTGCAACACAGAACAGACAGACATACTCAAAAATGAATGACATGTGTTATTATACACCTGAAAAAACTTACATTACACTACAATAACATTACTCTGTAAACTGTCAGACAACAAGGGGAAAAATTCATATTATTCATGTTGAAAAAAATCATATTTTTCAGGTTCAAAGTGAACTAACTGCGAGGCCGTTTGCAGATGATGCCGTGCGTTCTGTTCCTGCAGGAGCCGGGCTTCCACAGGCCGCTGTTGCTCTGGATCCAGAAGCAGGAGTTCGGCGACAGAACCGAGAAGGCGGCGTCGTGCTTCTCCCAGTTGGTGTAGGACATTTCCCTCTCCTCACTCCAGACCAGACCTCGACCTGAGCGTACAGCCGCATGTGAAATGGTGAATACACAGCCATTACTGTTATACGGGGAACTCAAAATAAGATTTATGTATGTTTATAACATTGTGTAGTACTACTAAAAGAGGTTTGTTATTTAAGATGATTTATTTTATCTGTATGAATAGTAGATTTTTTAAAAACACAATTGCACTTTAGTCGGTCATGAGTACTTCAATAAAATGTAAACTAGAAGATCACTCCAGGAGTGAAGATCTGCTCACTGCCACCCATATTGTAATGTATTTTATACTGATATAATGCTCTGAATTCACTTTAAAAGCTTTTGAAATATTACTAATTGCAATGAGCTGTGTAGGACAGCAGGTGGCAGTGGCGTTCCAGAACGCACTCCTGCAACTCACGAGCAAGAAGGGGAGCGCCAAAATTATTTTTTAATATTGAGGATTCAGATGGTTACTTGGAACGCCACTGAAGATCACTTGTTCCTCATAATTTTCTGAGAAGTTGTGCTGAAACGTGTCGACAAAAGCCTCCTTGAAAACAAAAAACCTCTACGTCTATATTTTTATCTGAAAATGTTTGCTTTGAAATAAGCTTTCAAGTAAAGATAAATAAGATCAGTTAAAAATAACCCTTTTTATGAGTTTAATATAAGATGTATTGGCGTGAAAGTGATACTAAGCGGCTACACAAAGTGAGACTCACTTTACAGTCAGTGGCCGACATGAATCTTTCTGTTGGTCTGTCTGTGTTCAACACCAACCTTTCACACTGATGCCCAGCCAGGCACCGTGCGCCTGCTCCGCGTAGCTCTGGATATGTTCCCAAATGAATCCGTTCTCGGTCTCATCCAGGATAGAGAGCAGTTCTGATCCCACTGAGAAACAACAGAGTGACAGATGGAAAACCAGCGCTTGTGCTCATGTTGCGTCAGACGCAACACAGTTTGCCAAATTTCGACTTATTGACCAGTTGGGTCGATAGCGGAGGTCGGAGGTGCAGTCCACCGTACCCTTCTCGCAGGCCGAGCGTGCATCCTGCTGCAGCTTCAGGCTCTGCAGATTGAAGGCGTAGCAGTTGTTCCTGAAGGAGACCCAGGACCACTCGCTGATGGAGCGGGGGCACTGGCCCGGGTAGATCCACTGGTGCACCACTGGATCCTCTGCAGACACAGTGCATCCTCATCATCGGCTCTTTCACTTCATCATGTGACCACAGGAATATTGTGAAGTGCTCAAGACACGTGTATAAAAAGACCTAGAAGACCTGAAGGAGAACACGTGATGGCTACAGTGTTGCATAACCGGGGTGTTGCGTTCACTGCCTACACAGTTTTATAAAGCTGGTGTCTCTCACGTAACAATCAAGATCCACTCAAGATTTGTTTTGTGTTGGTGTCTGGAAAATGATGCTGCCCGTCCGGTAACCCACAGAACAAGTACAAACACGACAACTGGTGGATTCCAAAAAGCAGACGGACGCACTAACAAAGATGTGGTTGTCACCGTGGATTGGTCTGCGAGGCAAATTCTTCGTCTGCAGCAGATTAAATAGAGGATTCTTCCAAATAAACACAAAGCTTTCTGGTCTAACTGTGCAGACAAAATTGACAAAAAAAACACTGAAACATCAAAACCATTGATGTAACAATGGAACTGCAGCGCCACAGACTCATGAGGAGCATCAGTTCACGTTTCCTGAAACTCATGAAACGGCGGCTCACAATAGAGTACAATTTTAAACAGCTATTTTAGGGCTAGAGAATTAAAAAATCATAAGACATAAACAAAGGCAGCACCATGGAAGGTATCAAAATCTTTGAATGTCAAAAAAATAAAAGGTCACAGGTCAAATCACATTGCTTTTTATCCCCTTTTTTCCGTTTTATAAACCAACATCTCTGACACTAATAATACAATTAAAGTAAATATATATTTACTGACACTACGGCGTGATGTGTTCTTACCACTCAACTGACAGATCGCGGCCTCCACTTTAGCATCACAGGGCGTCATTGTCCACTGCCCACTTGTTGTCATGTGACCACAGCCTGCCATCTGATTTGGCTCTCCGTCTTTCCAGTTGGAATAGGACACTTCCTCTTCGCCCAACCAGGTGAAGCTTCGCCCCTGAAACGGTTGAGTGCTTAGAGGGAGGATTTGGAGGAGTCACTGTTGGCGGCAACTCACCCCGTAGTTGTAGAGGGCGAGCCAGGCGGGGCGCCGCAGGCTGTTCATCAGCAGCGTGAGGTGAGCCTGCTGGAATGGATCCTTCACTGTGGCCAGGGTCCCGTTCAAGGACTCGCAAAGGTGCAGCGCGCCGGTCCAGTCCAGGCTCTTCTGCACCACCCGGTACGTCACTCCGCCCAGTTCCACCGGCTTCGATATCACCTCGGGGATGAGCGGCGCAGCCGGATCCAGACCTGGGTCTGAGCAGAGAACATGAAGAGTGGGGTCTGCCATCTGGGCTGGACTTGCTGTCAAACACACACCTTGTCCTCTCTGACATATGAAGCCGTAGCTTTCCATCTCACAGGCTCTCGACGCCCACATGCCAGTGTTCTTCCAGGGGTTCCCGTGGACCATGGCCACACAGTTTCCCTGCACCACAGAAGACATCAGACGACCAAAGAAACCTGCACACCTGACCCAAAGATCTTCATGTACCGGGGTCTTGTTGTGGTGTGGGCCACTGTTGTCCACCGGCTCTCCCGGGGCCCAGTTGGTGTAGCTCAGCAAGCGAGACTGAGACCACTGGAAGTGGCCTTTGGAGTCTGAAGTCAGACTGACCCAGAGGTCCCCGCTGATGTTGGTCAGAAGCGTGGTGACGAAGGCTGTGAGGAGGAGGAGGAGATGATCCGGATTAACCAGGCAGCAGTATCATTCGGCTGGGAATTCAACTTCGACCTGTGATGCCAGATTACTATGTCAAACAAAGTAACCAAACTAAAGTTACTTATCTAAGTCGCAGTGCTTTACTATTGCTGCCATTGTCGGGAAGCGAAATATTACCATTCGCTTTCCACAACTGCATCTTTGAGCATGACGTCATGTGCGGGACTCGCCAGTCACAGTCTCAACACGCGGTCAGCTCATGTGTCAAGCTGCCGGCTACAGTCTGTCGGCTACGGTCTGCTATAGATGACGGTATTAACCCTGTGGGGTCCACCAACGTGCAGATTCACCGGTTAAAGACAGCAATATAAAGTAGCCTTGCAAATATGTCAAAAGTGCGCATTCAGAAAACTACGTACGTTTTTTTTTTTAACCCTCTTGGTAAGCCTAGTTAAAGACACTTATGATAGATTTTTAGACTTCAGTAGATTATTTTTTCTTTAGTGCGGGAAGAAACGGTACTGATGTGATGTTCTGATGTTGCATTTTCTCTCAAAAGTCAGAAATAAAATGATCCTCCGGTGCAGCGGAGTGTAGAGGCGAGTAACAGCAGCCAACAACTTAAGTGCAACTACTGCCTCCAGGTTGCCAACAGAAGTGACACACTGAGACTCACTAAACTTTTGCCTTGAAGTTAAAAAAAGCAAAGAAGTAAATTAATAACAAAAATAATGGGTATAAATAATACATTTTATTATATAATAGGCAATATATCACGCTCCAATGGGTAGAGTGTGTCAAAGCAAAACATTGACTGTACATTCATATAACTGACATTGTGCTAAAAAAATTACCGCAAACATAGAAAAACACTGGACCCCCAAGAACTCCAACCTAAAAATTGTCATAAAAGGCAATAAGAGCTGTAGTCGACTGTCAAATGTAACTTGATACATAACTTGTAATCTAACTTAGTTACTTTTACATTCAAGTCATCAGTAAAGTAACTAAGTTACTTTTTGAGGGAGTAATAAGTAGTCGGATTACTTTTTGAAAGTAACTGTGGCCCGCAACACTGGCTAACACGCTCCCCTCTTAACACCAAAATAATTGTGACTGAGTCCCATGAAAGTAGATTTATCTCAGCGATCCATCTGTATGCTGTGTTCAACAAAGTCAGGTCTTCGGAATAAGCCATTAAAGTGAATGATGACGCCTTCAAACCCTCTCGTGAAATGCAACCATCTGAAAGTGCTTAAAATGTCACTTAAATATGTCCAGAGTTATTTGGCAAACACACTACGCCACATCTTTTCATTGCTTTTCTACAACCACAATGGATGTCCAGCATGTGCCAGCAGGCGTGTGGATATATAGTCATCATTTTATTGTATTTGAATGCTGCAGTGACTCATTATTCATCTCCTTTATCTGTCAGAAGAGTCGGGCGTTTTCACTCCGCACACTCGAGTCCTGAGGAAGACATTTCCGAGAGACTGAGCGCCCTCTTTCTCTCTTTACCTTGCTCCACGTGATTGGACACCGTGGCCAGAACCCCGCCGTGAGTCTCGCACTTCAACTTCGCCGCAGACCATGTGCTCCGATGTGGCTGGTCAAACACTCGAAAACACTGCAGAAATACTTCACTCTCAAATGGACATCTTGGAGCGGCAAACCAAGCGCAATGAGGTGTTAATTTACGGCGCTCCACGTGGGAAACTCTACCTTATGCTGGTAAGGCGACCACCCATCTGGACAACCGGCAGGCGGGTGTGGAGAGGAAGGGGTGGGAGGGATGGTTCCGGTGACATTCACTCTCTTGCAGATGTAGGGCAGGTCGGAGTGGCACTTCTGATCGGCCCACTCTCCTGTTCACACAGCAGAATTAACATGCACGTTTATTCTTAAGTTTCAAACAAGCCTCTGTTTCCATAACACTAAAGGAGTTTTAACGCTAAAACTACAACAATAGTAAAGGAATATAATGAATAAGTGTGACTGAGAATGATACAACTAATGGATGAGCGAATGATCAAACGCATATATATTTAAAATAAAATAATGCATGAAATGGATTTTTTAAAAGTTTTTTTTTCACCTTTACTTGCTGTGATGTGGACACATTTCCGATCACGACTGAGTGCGCGCGGCTTTCCAAGTGCCCAGGCAACATAGTTGAGCACAGAGTGATCAGACCAGCGGAAGCGGCCGTCGTTCTCGTAGGTGTGGAGCCCCAACCACCAGTTGTCCACTGCCACCTTCTCCATCTGAGCAGGGAAATGCCATGATGGAACAATGGAGAGCATCTTCTGCAAAACGAATATGAAACTTGTTCGACTGGATTGGATTTATAATGGACAGTGGGGCCATTTTTGAACATATATATATATATATATATATATATATATATATATGGGGTATTGTGTATTTTGGCCAAAGCTCATGCTTTTGCTGTTTACATGGATTCACTGAGAGAAGATTTTCAAAACTCCCACAGCCCCTCACATAAATCTAACCCAGCCGCGAAAGCATATTGCTGTAATAATGAAAGGTGCCTTCAGCAGCGTGTTGGTCAGAAAAGCCTCCTCTTCAGCCGAATGGACCGAGGCCAGCGAGGAATCAAACCAGGAGCAAATCCTCTGGGCCTGGTCCCAAGTGGTGCGGTGGTCAAAGAACTTGTACTCTGCCTCCTGAAATCCGATCCACTCGGGTGACTTGGCCCCTGGCAGGAAGGGCAGAGATCAGACTGAGCTGGAAACTAAAGAATCAAGGTTTGGGGACAAGATAACAGGACTGACCTTCTTCAGCTTCTGGTTCCTTCTCAACACTTCCTGAAAGGCCAAGAAGGAAAATAAAGTGTTGGTAAAACGTCGACAAGGCTGCATGGATGTCACAAAACAAGTGGTGTGTAGTATGGATCAAAGAAACACCTCCCGCTTGAACAGGCAGATGTCACCAAGTGTGTCTCAATAACTCTCAGTATAAGGAATCTCCAGACAATCTCTAGGAAGAGGAAAAAGTTGGAGAATTTAAGAAGAGAAACTGACTGAACAAGAGAACGGAGGAGGACTGAAGAGCGCAGATGCGGAATTGACAGTGTTTGTACCAGGCTTGTAAGTCAGTCTTTGTGTTTACCACGGGTCTTCGGTGTGTTCTCAAATGTGGGGAACTTTTTATTATTATTATTATTATTATTATTATTATTATTATTGTTATTATTATCGTACCTCTGGGGATTTTGCAGATCCAGTCCAACTCCGAGTCACAGTGCATGGCCAGCCAGGTCATGGTGCCCAAGTCTGCGGCGGCACATTGTCGGATGTTGTAGTTGTAGCGGCCAAAGTTCTGGTACGTGAACTGCAACAGAGGAGCCGGTTCAGAAGCCACACCTGGCGTTGAAAGAGGATTTAACAGTTCCTCACAGCCAGGCCGTCGCTCCACTTCCAGCTGCCGTTATCCATGGGGTTCCTGCGGTTCAGCCCGATCCAAAACCAGTGCTGCTCATGGTCCTCAGACTCTCTACAGGTGGCAGCATCATTAGCCCGGCGCGGAGTCAAAAGTGGCGGGTGCAAACTCACCCAAAAGCTTCGTGGAGCACCTGCAGGACGAAGTGCTCCTCCTCAGCGCCGGTGATGCTCAGCAGATTGGCCCCATGCTTCTGACAGAACACGTGAGCCTTCATCCAGGTGAGCTTCTGCTCCAGCTGGGAGGAGTGGAACACCTGGAGAGACACATCAGCTGAACAATTTGTGGGCAGGAGAAGGTGGCGCCGGACGGCGGGACGAACCTTGTAACAGTGGCGCAGGTTGCTGTTGCTCTTCCAGCCGTTCGGGCAGGAGCCAGTGAGGCTGGGTGTGGGCTGCGGGGTGGGGGGCTCCGGGCTCAAGGACGTGTCCTGGTTCTGACGGCAGATGAACTTCGCCTTGTATGAGTCACACGGCCTCACCTCCCACAGACCCGTCGCCAGAAAAGTCGCCATGGAGACGCAGCCGCCACGGACATTGACTGAAATAGACAAAATATAGAGTGATGAAACACACGGAAACTGAGCGGCAGAAGAATGTGTGGAAAATGAGATTTGGACTTGATCTGAAAGGAGAATTTGGTCTCTGCTGGCACCCGAAAACTCACTTCCACCCCCTGACAGTCAGGACTATAGACCCTGTTACACTGCATCTCCACAAAAGGTGTTTCACTGTCCTGTCTTCACCGGAGAGACGGAGCAGCGGCGACCATCTGTTAGCCACTGACTAAAACAAGAGGGAGGAGTGGAATTACTCACTCACTCCAGCGCTGTGGATTATACAACACTTCTGCACTAGCTTCCCCACAAATCTGCATGATTCATCCTGCTGGTGTGAGGAAACATTATTGCACTTTAGATTCTTTTCACACCACATTCACGAAACATTTGATATTTTGGACGGCACAGATGAAGTAATCTGAGCTGGTAGCTGTGCGTGACAACTTCATGTTCCAAATATTTTCCACAGGTCGCAAGTGTTTGTCGTTCTACGCAAGAAATCAACGACTATCTTCTCACTGTTACGAGGGAGTTCCGTCTGCCCTTTCTTGTGTCCAAGAGAGGAACTTTCCATGACCTTGGAATTAAGAACGGGGCATTCCAAGATGCAGCTTTCCACTTTGCATGTAAAAGAAACACAAACTCGGACATTCCGCTTTGCCGACCCTGTAGACAACTCTTAAATCATGGAACAGCATACTAGAGCTTTTAAACATTTACATTATGACCTGCAAAAATATGTTTACCACTCCGCCACAGACATGAGGCTGTTTATCGCAAAACATCCGACATAAAAATGTCCTCGATTTGACGTGAGAAGATCTAACGTATCCTTCACCCGTGATGCTTTTTCATGTTTTCACCCTTTAGGTTCTTTGATATCACTATTTCAAAAGGCTGTATCTTGAAAATGGCGAGAGACGAAGGCATACAGTAAAAGAGAAGAGTGACCCAAAGTTGTAGACTTAGAAGACAACTTTTACAGACGTTCATCTGATCCACTCAAGACATTCTTCCTTGTCTCAGATGCAGCACTGATGGTGGCTGGGCATCATCACTGTTGTTTACTGCAACACGCACTGCGCAGCCTCTGCTCCTATTTGCAGTGTATTTTCATCTTGTTCCGCATTGCCAGTGGACTTGTGGTGAATGGATGCGTAGAAGCAGTGTCACTGTCTGTCATACTGTACTCCATCAGAGGATGAATGTTCCTCCTCAGAATCTGAGTCCTCAAATTTGCGTTCTTGCACCCTGTAATACAGTCTCCCTCATCGCGGGGCGGTTTTCAATCTCTATTTATCCCATATTTCAAAACACGACCACAAATGTTGCTCAGATTGAATTTGGTAAGCGTTAAATAATGGAAACCGCAGCCTTTGTGATCTATATAATACACTATCTTTAGTCTGCTCTTTCTTCATTGAATGTAACCCATGTAAACGTATTGTTTGTACAGTTTATTATATTTTAAACTCAGTAAACAAGTACTTTGAAAAGGGTGTATAGACACAGATATAAGTGAATCCAGCTTGGAGACTTTTGTTTTGTCCCTTTGGTTCCAATTTACTGGTGAGGTTTAAATCAGGTTTACTTGTCTTAAAACACATCTCAAGTGGTGCAATACAAACAACCTTATTTGCTCTAGCTGAGTCAGCTTTATCTCACTTCGCCCACCAGCACTGTTTGAGATTCCAACACAGATTGAGCTCCACATCTGTTTTTCTGCCTGAAGACAAGACTCTTTCGACCAATCCAGACTTGCCATTCTCATGTGAAGAACGCAGCTTGGCGCTGACTCAGAGTGAAACGTGTCTCTTGCAGGGGTGAAGATCTTTGGCGAAATATGCACTGAACCTTTCAGAATTCTTTCAGGGAAATTATTAATACACAAGGTGTAGGTGTGAAGAGAGAATTGGGTCACAGCAGAGGTACTTCGGCAGCCAAAAACTGATGAAGCTCCAGATTTGAAAATGGCTTAGCGTGTGAGCGGCCTCCACGCGCATTCATATGGAGACTGTTCTAAAGGTTTAAACGTTATTCATGGACTGGGGAACTTGGACATGAGCTTCATCTGATAACCGCAGCTTCTCACAACCCAAAAAATGATGTTTTGCAATGCTTAAGATCATCAAAGTTTCTTTACCAGGTTGGTCTCGATTCCAGTTTGTGTATGACACGTCATCTCCACTGAGCCAGCGGTAGGTTCCAGGATTGTCCCGGTTATGAAGCCCTATCCAGAAGGAATCACCAGAGTGACCAAACACCAGACTGTTGGCAAAGGCCTGTTCGAACCTGTCCAGGGAGACAATAGACCTTTTTAAAATATGCTCAAGTAAGGTCAACGTTGGGTGCAGTTCTCGCAGGACCTGTTCGTGATGGTGATAAGTGTTGCTCCATGGTCCTCACAGGACTTCCTGGCGGCATCAAATGTGAGCAGGTCTTCTCCAACCCAGTAGCAAGCTGGACTGTGCCACTTCCAGCCCTGCAAATGTAGACACAAACTCTTCATCTATAAAACCGCACGTGACATTTTCACTTTGGGCGTCCGCTTTTGCGGTTTGTTTTGATCCATAACGAAAGACTTTCATTCACTTTTATCCGAGATCAACTAGTGACGCGGCTTTGTGAAACGTCCATCCATCTTCAACAGCTTATCTGTTGCCGGGTCATGGGGGCAGCAGCTTCAATAGGTCGCGCAAAATGGCCTTCACCTGGTGAGCATTCACCATCTCTGACTGGAGGATCCCGAGACGTTCCCAGGCCAGTGTAGAGATATAATCCCTCCACCTGGTCCTGGGTCAACGCCACGGGTCTCCACCCAGCTGGCCGTGCCTGAAGCCCTTAGGGAAGTGTCCAGGGTGAATCCTCACGAGACGCCCGAGCCACCTCAACTGACTCTTCCATTGAGTGAAGCAGTGGCTCTACTCCGAGTCTCTCCCAAGTGACAGAACTCCTCTCCCTATCTCTAAGGGAGACGCCTGCCACCCGTCGGAGAAAACTCATTTTAGATGCTTGTATCCGGCATCACGAAACAGTGTCCTCAGCACTCTATGCTCTTTATATACCAGATTTCACTACCAATATAGCGCCTCCTATTGAGCTCTGAGTATCAGCATGTTTCATGAAGCTTCATAAGTGAACTGTCTGAGAAGTCATTCAACTTAATCAGGTTGACTCAAAATAGGTTTCATACTCGTGTATGAAGGCCCCTGTATTACCCATAAATCTTCAGTAGATCAGTTCCTCACTGCAGTGATCCCACTCTGTGACCCTGCTGGCGACTTGTCTCTGTCCTGCACCAGTGACATGAGTTTGCTGCATCCTTGTGTGGCGCTGACCAATGTTACATAAGAAAAAGTGTCATGAAACTCAAGACAACCCTGGTGTGGCATCTTTTATAGCCAAAATAACCAGTGGACTCAAAGTGAATCGCACAGGTCCTGCCGTTGATTTCTTCTATTCCTGAGCAACATACAACCATAGCAACGTAAAAAGAGAATAACCAAGCCTGGAAGGGTCCAGTCAACATTTTTTTCTGTCATCACATGTCGGTCTCTCGTGCTGGACGTGTCCGGCCAGACATGTTTTCCAACTCAGGCTTGCATCAGCTGACTGGCCAGCTGGTCAATGGGCAATAATTGGCTTATTTTGCATGATCTGCGATGCGCTGTTCTCGACGTATTTCGTTGGATCACATTTTATTTTGAAGCAGACAGGAAGTGGGATGCTCTAACATTTTTAACACCACAAGTTATACAACCACAGACTGTTAATATTAAACCCTCTGACAAGGAGCAGGTCGTGTTTCTGAGAGCAAAAATAACTCAAAAGCAAATGAATGGATTTCAGTGAATTTTTTCAGGAAATGCCGGTAAAAGGACAAGGACATTACACTTTGTGCATCTGGATTCATCCATTATTTGAAGATCTCTATGGTGAACTTTCTTCTTCAACCTACAGTGTGTGTAGTGCCATCTAAGTCGGAAGGCTGCTGCCACCTGCTGTCCCATTGAGCTCACTGCTATCAATGATATTTCAAATGCTAAAAACAGCATTGAACTGTTTAGATGAATAAATGCCGCGCAATACCACTGAGCCACATGAGTGTAAGTGAGTGGCAAGTTGGGTCGGCAGCCTTGTCATTGTTGTTTCACATGTTGCGTGAAATGAGCTCATTTGCTCCAGAGCTGCCCGTCCCACGGTGCCTCTGGGCGCAGCGACCCCTGTCACATTACCACCCGAGTCGCTGGGCTCCACAGGGCGACGCTTCACTGCACAAACGCGTCTTCCATAAAGAGACCATTGATGAATTTTCAGCTGCCCTCCCTCGTCTTCAGATCACTTTCATCACACATTTTTGGCAACAACTGCTGAAAGACACACAATCGCCCCCGTGCCACGCACTCAAGTCAGAAATGTGTCGAATATTTTTAGCAACTGATACGTATAAGACGGCTCATATGGGGAGAATTATGGAGTGTGAAATCAGAGACAGATGGGTTTGGAACAAGCAGATGGAATGTAGCTCCTCTGTTTCAAACTCTGTGGCCACACTAGTGTCTGTTAGTGTGGCTTTGTTGTTAAAAAAAACATCCTCATTTACGGTCTATGTTTGTTTGAGTGCACGGCACCAGGGTCACTGGCAGTAACCCTTTCAGTCCTGAGGGAGTGTTGCGTTACAGCTACAGCAAAAGCACAGGAAAAGCAAAATATGAACAAGAAAATATGTGTCCAGACTATGATGGTGGACTCTGCGTATGGGGGGGGCATTAGCAGCATAGCATAAGAATAATAATAGATTATTTTTTCAAAATCTACACTGAAAAAAAAAAAAGAAAAGTGTTGTGCACTACTGTATTTCCACATATTTTCGCATCAGTTTGAATGAAAATGCATTGGACCTGCTGTTCTCACGGAGCTAATCCGATTTTGATGGTGTTTCTAGTCCTTGCTGTAGGAAGGAAACATACAGGAGACAAAACTGTATTAAACTAAACCGTTGTTTGTGGTTGACATTGTACGTCAGGTCACCAGTGGGGCACAGAGCTTAGAACATAAATAAAGGAAAAGAGAGCATTACTTTTTTGCAGTCTTGGTGCTGAGGCTTTCCGTCACTCTTGGTACCTGGCTTCTTACAGATGGACGGCAGGGTCAGGTTACAGGGGCTGTCATCCCAGCGACCCTCCTGGATAAGACACAAACACAGCTGCTGCTTACAAACACCAGACCAAATGAAGATGAGTTCATGTGAACTTCACTCACAGCTCCCCACATGGAGACACAATCCTCTTGGGTGTTGCGGAAGTTGTTGGGCTCGTACGCGTGCCAGAAGGTGAAGATGACCGGCGTGTGGTCCGACCACTGGAAGTCCATTTGCATGTTGATGTCGTGGAGGCCGATCCACAGCTGCTCGAAATCTAGCGATAGATAAAAGCATGGGCCTCATTATATCCGCATGGCATCACCTGTCGTGAGAAGGTGGTTACCCTTCTTCAGCTGATTCAGAATGAACTCCAGTTCCGGGAGCGTGTGGATGCTGACCAGGTTGGCCTCCATCTTTTGGCAGGTCTTCTGGGCCACGTCCCAGTCCGTCTTCTCTGAGGTCACCTTGTAACAGCCGGCTTGGAAGGCCTGCCATCCCACATCACACTCGTATTTCTGGTCGTCCGTCCACGAGTCTGTGCGAAACACACATTCTCAGAATACAATAGAGTCCAGCTGAGTGTTCCTCGGCAGATATCCGGATAAAACTGACCAGTGGTGAATGGGTCCATCGTGGCGTTGGGCCTCTTCTTGCAGACATAGGGGAGCGCAATAGAACAATCCCGATTTTGCCAGCGACCAGAGGAGTCCGTTCTGATCACGGCACAGTTCGCCTCCTCCGAGAAGCTCGGCATGTCTGAAGGAATAAAGAGATCAGTTGCATGCTGAGGCTTCATGAACAGCCAACTGCGCTTTACAAACTACTCCCCGCCTCATGACTGGCCTGAATTGTGTTATTCTAGTGAGGTTTTATGACTCCTTCCTTGAGTTGTTCAGGAGGAGAATGAGGAGTAGCAGACAATCCACTGCTAAGTTGTTAATGCTCTCATGAAAAACAATGATAAATTATACATTTTTTTTCAGAGAGTGTAGTTGGAGGCGTGATAGAGATCTTCTGTTGTTCAATAGTCCTTGCAGCAGATGAATAAAATGCAATTTTTTTCAAAAGAACATCAACATTTCAGGCTAAAAGAAGGCTAAGAGCCGACTGCAGCGCATCGTACGTTCTGCTGAGAAGGTGATCGGTTGCAGCCTGCCACCTCTTCAGGACCTGTATGTCTCCAGGACCCAGAGACGTGCAGGTGGGATCAGAGCCGACCCTTCTCACCCTGGACATGGACTGTTTGTTCCTCTTCCCTCTGGCAGGAGGCTACGGTCCATCCAGACCAGAACCTCCTGTCACAGGAGCTGCTTCTTCCCCTCAGCCGTCAGACTGTTGAATTTGTGAACAGCCTTGTTGTTATGTTATTCTATTTATTTTATTTTATTTGTTTTTGTTGCACTTTATTCCAAGTCACTTTCCTAGTCAGTGGCTCACCACTGACCATGGCAATAAATCTGATTCTGATTCTGATTCTGATTCTATACAAGGTGTGTTTTTGAGGCTGTGATCATAGAAGCTAGGAGAGAATAGCTAGGGAAAAACAAACACATCATAAAGACATGCGAGAGCAGCAACTTGAAAATATTTCTGGGTGAATCTGTGGCTGATCCGCATCGCAGAGAAGGAATAGAGATGCTGGATCATTTTGCTGTCATGTTGCATGTCAGAATGGGACCTAACCGGTACCTTGAGGAACGCCACAGCCAGATTTAACAGTGGATAAAGTGAAGACTTCCAGCTTAGGAAGAGGGTCTGCTAACTCTATTTGCCACTCTGATGCAACAGTCACACAACAGATGCTTCACACCTCGACCCCGCCATGTGTTCTCCAGGTCACATACCTGCTGAGCCGGGCAAATGAAAGCGTCTAATATGTGGTCTGAAATCTACAAAGCTAGCTGAAGGCGTCTTTAGTTCATGACCCCAGCAATGCAGCCATCAAGTCCAAGATCAAGACAGTATAACTTGTGAAAATAAAATGTTTTTCTAGGTGTTAAACAGAGATGAGGCGGTTAGAGTGGCAGACTCGGCGCAAGACTGTCTCAGTGAAATGTATTTTGGGGTAATTCAAATTGGACACCTGTCTCCCAGTTAAGATATTTGAGTGGCGAGGAGTCGGCCCACTGCCAGCCTCCGTTCACGTCCAGGTCGTTGAGGCCGATCCACAGAGAAGCACTGTAGCCTGTCAGCAGTCCTGCAACCAGAGCAGGACAAGAAGGAGGTGAGATAGTAAAGGCATCAATGCAAGCACGGAGCCATAGAGTAACAGTCGCCGCAGACATTTTATGCTTCATGTTCAGATTAATATCATAATACATGACTGAAATATAAACAAAAAATAGTTCCTTCTTCTCTCAATTAATATTTATATTTAGCTTTAACATAACACCATACAGACTCTCTTTATTCTTATATTATTTATTATTATAAGTGCTAATTATTAGTGCGGATTGTACTATATACTTGGCTAATATAGATGAAAGTACTGTACTTGAAATCAGCCTCAATAGAGTTGATGGGGGAAAGTGAATGGTCAATTAATTTTTAGCTATTTTAATACCTAAAAAATAATACATATTCTATTATTTCTCAAAAGCGGTAAGTAGACAATTCATTAAAATGGGAGTAATAATCTGTTTAAAGTTATGACTAACCTATATTTTTATATTTATTTTATATTTTATATATATAACACATATATTCAAATACAAATATATCATCAACAGTGTCAGACTGAGAGTGTTTTTGAAGTAACATCCTGAGTGAGAAACCAGTATGTCTTGGGGGGAAAAAACATTCTGTCACATGTAACCAGTGTTTTTCATGCTATAAACATTAACACCTCATAATATATGTGAAGAAAAACTGTTAGAGGAGCTGATTTGAGATGGATGGATGGATGGGAATTAAAATGCCACTGGTTCACATAAGTCAATGTGTTTAAATATTCCCCGTGGTGTTCCACAGGAGTCAGTTCTGGGGCCACAGTTGTTTGTTAGAGTATTTGTTCATTTGAATGTCATCTACTCACCTACTGAACCACATTTATACAACTACAAAGACCCTAAATAACATTTTTTATGCGCTTACAACTAAAATATTCTCAAAATATAAGACAATGGCTGAAGGTATTCTATGATTTTAATAGCTTTTTTTCAAAAGCCTTGCTTTAAAGGAGGGTTACACTTTATATTAAGGTCTCACCTATTATGCATTATAGCACATTAGTAAGACTTCATAATGGATTTCTAAGTCTTTATAGCAGATGCTATGAATTCATAATCACGTATTTATAATAAATGTTTCTTTAGGGTTGTAAGGTTTTGGGGTGCTTGTTGTGACTCCCAGAGATCACTTCAATTATTCAAACTGATCTTGCTAACACTTCAAAATGTCCAGCTGTTGGTGCCGCTTCTGTCCAACATCAATCTTGTTTCGGCTAACAATGACAAGGAAGAGGTTGTGTTTCGCGCTTCGAACCGTTGATGTAGGTCTGCTCGTGCAGCTTGGTGATGCTCAACAAGTCGGCTCCCTGCTGCTGGCAGCTGACCCAAGCTTCGCTCCACGACAGTGTGGCTTGGAAGTTAAACTGGTAACAGCTGTCCGTCAGTGGGTCACTGTCCCAAAAGGTCTCGCAGCCACGGCCTGCCAGCAGAAAGAGACCATTGGGTCAAAGAGACCAGACACGTGTGGTAAAAGAAAATCATCAATAGAGACCCACTCTTTACAGGACAGAAGCCCCAGAGCTCATCTTTGCCATAGTCGTAGCTGGTGGCACACCAGATGTGCCCATCCTCTCGTCCAAAGCTGGTGCAGTTGTGGAACCACTGGCCATCGTACAGGAAGGGAAAGTAGCAGGGACGACCGTGGGAGTTTCCCTGAATGGTGAAGATCTCTGCAGAGCACAAAATCATATCAGCAAGCTGGACATTGGCTTGGATGCTTTACTCTCCGTGGGCACTTCCGCTCTGCTGTGCTGGCTCTGACCCATGGCCAGCGACCCCCTGAAACTCCTCCCCAGATCAAGCAACTTGAAAAAAATACATTCTTTTAAGAAAATATTTCTTCACAAAATATAGCAGTAAATATTGAGCATCATTTGCGTAACATTAAGCAACCCATAACCTCTCAATGGTCCAAATATGGCTAGATTTATAATCTAGTTTTCAGAATAAAACATGTTTTTTTGCTGTACATCCATGAGAGAGTAGGTGAGGTCGGCCATGAGGGGGAGGCAAAGAGGGAGCATCTAGTGTGGATGCCTGCTGGACGCTCACTGGTGGGGCATTCTGGGTACGTCCAAGGAGGAATTGAAGTTTACAGCTGAGAATGCCATCGCGTCCCAACTGTGGATAAGTGTAAATAATCGATGGCAAACACTAGTACTGCAATGCTGAGTTTGTCAGATTTCCTGACAAAAATCCGGCAGTGAAACATTCCCCTACATATATAAAGTATTTGCATAATAAGCTCTTCTAAATGTGAAAAATAAAATGTGTTTTATTTCTTTCTTCTTTGCACAGAAATGTACTGGAGATTAAACGTGTTGAGAAAAAGCTGCTCTGTGCTCAGCAGAACACCAGATACTTCGCAGAATATCTAATCTAATCTTTATAATCCTTTGAAGGGATTAAATTCCTGACTCGTCACTTATCAAAACAAATGTTCCCCACAGTTCTTAAGAGTGGAGTCATCCATATTTCAGCCTTATTTTCTTAACACAACAAGATCAGAATCCTAAATGTGACAAGCATCATGTCAGCAGTTACGATGAATCTTAAGAAGGAATCAATTGCGACGCACATTTGATGGCGTAAACATGGCATTGTTGAAGTGTGGGAAGCGTAAAGCGGCCTGATTTGCAGTCACCCGAACCATCAAGTGGAAAGTAGGGCAGACATGTAAAATATGAAAAAAGATGATTTTATGAAGCCCCACCACTGACTGATGCTGCTCCTCTGCTGACTAATGTCACAAGCATCTTTTTCCTGCCGTGATCGACTTCACATTGGATCATAAAAAGGACTGAAGAAAGCAGATTCTCAGGCAAATTTTGGCTTAAATTGTGGCCATAGAGAATTTGTGCTTTTGATGCTCACAACAAAATTCACAACAGTAATGTTGGGGCCGGCGGCCGGGTAAAATGAGCGGCTTCAGTGATGAAAGTAGTGGCGACCACCTGTTTTGTGACCACCTTCACAGCAGCGCAGCTGGAACTTATTCATTAGTCAAGCTCCGCTGATTTCTACACCTGTTCCAGTCTGTGTTGCCAGATGGTTACTTCACGTCCACCGGTAAAGACTCTCGAGACTTTGCTCCTAGTGTATTTGATCACTGTTCGATTGTCCGTGTGAGTCTTTTCTGACGCCTGTGAATTTATCCAAGTGCGTTTTGGTTGTCCCCATTACATAGGTTTTACTGCACTGTCTTTGTCATTCCCTAAACTAAACGTATGGCACGTGTTTCACCTGTTATTCATTGTCCTTACATATTTGTAGGATGTGACTCTTTTCAGCAACAAAGTAAAACTATGTGGCTCTTAGCCTCTGACTGGTTGGCCACCCCTGCTTTACTGGAATTCGCCTATTTTCCGTTACATGTTTTCCCTTGCTCCATGTTTTGGTGGCAACGTCGATAGTTTCCTGTTCATGCCTAGTTTTTCTGTATTGTCTGTGTATTAAACCTTATTAAATGTATCCTCGTGGTTAGAGTCCTCTGTACACCAGCAACAACCTTAGTGTTTGGGTCTGTTCTCCTGAGCCACCATGACAGTACCAAGGACATGCACCCTGCCTGACAAGTCAGTTCAAATCACGTGTATCTATCTCTACCCGCTGGTGGGAAAATCCAACGCACACAACACTGTTACCAGTCATTTTTCAGATTTCTCACCAGAATTTAAACCCGTCTACCTTCGAGGGAGGAGTCGACAAGGCTGCGCTGTAATTGCGGAAAAAATGCTCACAACATATCGGCAAAAACAACTGAAAACTGAAGAAGAAACTATGTAATGGATCAACACTGAACCCCGAAGGCTGACATCAATGTCACTATTTGGTGCTTTGGTGGTGAGAGTGTGCTGGTGAAGGGTACAATGAAACCCTACCGTACAAAAGGAAGCTAGAGTCTGCAGCCACTCAAAAGCAGTCAATCCATTTCACTGGAAAAAGGAAATTAATTTCCTTTTGCTGTGGATATATTGATCATAATTCAATGCTAAAACTGATAGCAATTCTTTATAAAGAGTCTTACGCTGATATGTCTTGGTGCAAGGGTCCTGGACTCCGCCGTGCATCTTCCACTTGGACAAGGCTGCTGGTTTTGACGGGTCGAAAAACGCAGGCGGAAGGTTGCTGTTGAACGTTTCCAGCAGCTGGCCACAGTTCCATGTCCAGCGGACTCTGGGAGGCTCGTGGTCACAGGTGTACACGCCCAGTTTCTCCGATCTGCTGGTGGCGTTTCCCACGGTTATTCCCAGGCACAGCGAAGAGCCCAGGTTGAACAAGCGACCCCGGGTCACCCATTTCCACCGCTGACTGGCGGCAGCACAGTCAGTGGACAGGGCGAGGGAGCCGTCCAACACCCCCAGGCAGCTCTGGGTGGCTTCTTGGAGGAAGGCGAAGTCGTCCGAGTCTGTGGGTTCTGTGCAGGAAGGGGAGTGAATAGATAGTCAAGAGATGCTACTACAGTTGGATCAAGGCTTGTTCCAACTCACTTGTTTTATGCTGAGTGAAATTAGAGAAATAAAAAATATATAGTCCACTTCTGCATTACCCGTGGAGTCATAGGAATGGCATCATTTGGAAATAAATGAGGACAAAAATATTGAATCTTGTCTACATTTCCATGTATGTATTGACACTCCTATTCATTCCACTGAATCCTGGTTAAAAAAAAAAAAAAAAGGCAAACCACATGCTCACCCAAATAAATTATTTTACCGTGTTACAGTTCTGAGGAATTCGACCCTCCCTCTACCTCGCTTGAAGTTTAACCCTTGTCTCTGTCTAGTTTAAGACGATTTGAAGCAGCGTGATAATATGTTGTGAAACAGTATCCTCCATCTTTTCCTGTGATTTTAATTGATTCTCCGTGTTTGGTTAACAACAGGAACAGTTTGTCTTTCCCCTGACAACATGATGGGAGACGAATTGCATGATAGCTCTGGGAAAACAACAACAGTTTAAAGATAAACAAAAGTTCGGTGCACACTTTTGACTGCTGAGTGTGAAATAAACAGCAACGTCTCCCTTGTCATGAAACCCAGTCTGTGGCGTAGTTCTCTTTGGAAGGATTTCGAGACGGCTGAAGCAAAGACAAAGTGTGGATGAAAAACAAGGTCATAAGGAATAAAATCCTGATTCCTCAGATGTGGTCAGATCTGACACACACACACACACACACACAGGGGAAAGTGAGACCTTTGGCATTCCGGCTCGGCATGCTACTGTGAGAGGCCGGGATGTGGGGAAGGTAGGAGAGAGTCAGCACAAGTCCCTCGGCTGCTGCCTTCCAGCTCCAACTCTGCTGCTTGTCCAGACGGAGGGACAATAGAGGCTCATCCAGAGCTCCATAAAAACCCTGTAATCTCGGGGGCAGGCGGCGACGCCCCATTGTCTTGCGCCCTGTGGTCGAGTCTCTCACAGGCAGCTTTTTTTGGTCAGTTCACAGAAAGACTGGGTCAGCATGCATCTGGACGTCGTGTTTACTGTGAAAACAGAGGAAAATCCGCTCCTTCGTTTCATCCCAACCCATTTGTGATGAACCCTGTTTCTCACAATCAAACGAAGATCCCTGGCGGCACAGTATCAATTTAGAGTCCAAGATCCCGGAGCCTACAACAGTTACTTTCCATTCAAGTAGCAGTTGCAGGACATGTGAAAGGTTGCATCATCACAAATCCTCTTGAGAACTATTGCAGTTTCTGGCCAACCTTATTGTGTTGCAGCACGGAGGTAAAACAGAGTTCTGGTCCAGGGTTTCCCCTGCAGAACGCCACTAAAGAGTTTGTTGTACAAATAAAGTGGGGCGATCGCCTTAAAGTCATGGGTCACACCGGTGATCCTGGTGAATGGTACACGGGAATAACTGAAGCGAAGATCCAGAGGTGAAGCTTGTTGCATTAGGGTCAAAGGTTAGGGGTTACAGGCACCAATGATCCTCAACAACTTTGAAGTCACACCAACACCAGGCTCCATATTTGCATATTGGCTTGTCACAATTTTGAAGTTATGGCACTTAAAGGGTTAAGGTGACCTTTCATCGTTCCTTCTGTCCAGCCCTTCAAATGTGGGTGGGAGTATGTGGTCCAAATACAAGGTAACCAACAACATGATTCATTCGAAGGAATTATTTCCAGCTGCTCTATCTGTACTAAAAAGAGATCCATGATGGACGTAATAGCAACAGTTTATTGTTCACGTACGTATTGAAACTTCTCCCTTATATTATAAGTTATGTGTTGCATCATATTCTCACATTATTGTTGGCAGAACTAGGAATATGAGTCTGACATTTGCTCCATGATCTGTCGCAGAGTTACATAACACGAGGGTAACGTTCAAGACAGTAAGGAGCGAATTTAGAAGTGACTTTTAATTCCCCTCTGGAGGCGTCTGGGATGTTTGATGTAAAAGAAAAAAAAGGAAAAAAAACTTCATGGTAATCTGAGAGAGAGAGAGAGAAGAGAGAAGAGAGAGAGGGCTGAATTCCAGATTAACGTAAAGCCATTGAGCTGTGTGAAAACTAAGCCACAACAGCTCTCCAGCTGTGATCTCACTCTCCGTCAACTTTTTTTTTCTCCTCTCCAAACACTGAAGACGCTTGTTGAAGAAGTAGAAAGAGTCAGGGAGAGAGAGAGAAAGTAGGGAAGCCAAGAACAACCAGAAACATTGGCCAGCATAGGCAGATATTCCCAAAACATCCACCTCCTCGCCATGGTCATGCGGAACCAGTCGAATGATAATACACATGATTTCAGGTCAAGACCGAGTTTGCAGTCGAAGTTTCACAGTGTTTGGTGAAGAATTGCTGCAGTTACATGAAGGAAAATCTGTATTTGTTGATCTAAAAAGTATTTATTACATATGTACCAAAAAGAAGAAGAGACTCCAAACGCTGAACAATATCGAATGTTAATCGACTTTTGGAGGCAACAATTCTTTCTGGGAAGATGAAGTCTGCAAGACCGTATTTGAGTCGCATCACGTCACTCCTGGTTGGAGAAAAGTGAAACAATTTAGCCCCAAAGTTTTACTGACAGAAGCTGTTCTTCCCCCTTGTTGTTGAGCATAAACTTCTTTATGAAAGAATAAAGAGTAAATAAAGTTAAAGAAAAACGAATGAAGCACAAAACTTTTCATTAAACCCATCGTCTTATCGTATTATAACAATATCCAGGTATCTGGAGTGATTAAGGTAAGCATCCCTTATCTTGCATCCACCTCTGCCTTAGAAGGCAACCACAGGGCAGAACTTGGATGAGACATAACACCTCCACTCTGACCGAGGAACACTTCATCCCCTCCAACAGAGCAGGTAGAGGTGGCCCAGGTGTAGTGTCTATCCCGAGCTGCACTGCGTTCAGGTGTTTAGTATGTACGGTACATTTGGTCTAAAGTAGAAGCTGATACCGCAGCTTGATGTGGACAGACTGTTGGACAAATATACAGCTGTGAATAAATACCTTGACTTTCATTTCATCACAGTGGAATATTTTCCCAAACGCAGTAATGACAGCATTAGATCGGTGAAATACATGTGGTAGAAACAACACAAATAATAAAAATGATCATTTCTTTCGCATTAGGGACGTAAGAAAATACCCATTCACTCAAATACTGTGATACTTGACCCTGCAACACAATATCGATATTTCAAGTCCACGATACCAATATAATACTTGCTTGTGTTTTTGAGTTCAAGATGAAGTTCCCCCTTCCCTTCCCCTTTAGCACCGTATAATGCACAAAAAAATAACAAAACATGAAAATGGTGCTTCTGTCTTGCAATTTTGCAGAGAATACTTGTTTTTATAAAAACGTATTTTGTACAATTAGATGTTTACAGCTTCTTTTCTACAAAGCAAGTCAGTCGGCGTTTCGGGAGGGGAATAGGCTGGGGGCGGGGTTATGTGCTGGGGGCGGGACTTTGGACGCTTGTTTCAAAATCCTAGCTAAAAGGCTGCCGGGCTTGGATAGTATCATAATATATCGTGATATATCGTATCGTCACTCCTGCATCAATACACAGCCCTAATTCGTACGTGTGGCGCTTGTGATCATCTCCCGCGGCTGGACGCTCAGTGGGCACACTGCCTTTTGGTGGCTCGGCTGGACTGTCTTCTACCAACCCAGCACCAAATCCAGTTCAAGAATTGCGATTCTTTTTGTGTGTCTTCCTGATTCCGAGGTCTGCAGTCATGGCCACGGGTCAGTGAGACAGAGCGGCAGACGGGATGTGAAGCTCATGCGTGCTTTGTTTGTTTCTCTGGTGTTTTATGGCGCACTGGACTCGGAGTCAACCTAAACTGTGGAGAGACTTGACCTCATCTGAGCGGCACCAGGGAGAAAGAGGGAGCAGGGGGACTTTTTCAGAGAGGAGCTTATATTTGCATTTTGCAGCCGCAGTCAGTGTGAGGGCGAATATCAAATTTAGAAAGCAGAGAGTGTCCAAACTTTCCAAACCTCCCACGCTCACTTGGCGCAGTTGAACTGATTTTATTTATTTATTTATTTAATTATTTTTATCACAGTACAGATTTGTAAGTATGATTCAAGGGCAGATTAATTTGAGCTATGATGTTATATGATTTCTGCACCTACCACCACTGATACCTACAGTTGTACTGTTGTTCAAAAGACTATACATACAGTTTTGATGTGTCGTAGAAGACGTGGTACACAAATGTTTGTAGTAGAAGTGGGAATCTTTAACTAGCTCATGATTCCATCCCGAGTCTTGGGGCCACGACTCGACTTTAAATCATCGCTCAGGGCGTCTAAACCTAGAAATTGGAAGCCTTGTTTTTTCAGGAGGACGTCCCGAATTTCCGATCATTATAGTGCCCTTATTTTAGTGCCATCAGGTTAGTTTTCCTGAAAAGGATGTTACTCTGATTCTTCATAGAATATGGCTCCTCTATGGTTTATCTATTATCTATCTATGGCTATCTGGGTTGTCATTTTAATTTTTGTGTAAAATCTTGCTATTATCAGTATCTCAAGAGTGTGACACTCGCATTTTATTGGTCGAATCGGCATGGAAGAGGGTTGTTATTCATGGGATAACATGGAACCTCCCCACGTTGGGATGCCCTGTCTGAAAACCCTAGCTGGCTACATCTTTTGGCAAAGCGAAAAAGATATGTTCTCCGCTCTCAGCAGTGAGCGGCTGACTGTTCGGTGAGTCTGTGATCTCTGGGTTGGATTCTGTAAATCCTAAAATGACGCCAAATTCTAGCCTTTACTGAAGACATTGAATGCGTCCTACCTGCCGTGGGATGATGTCATCACATCCTGCCACTGTGTTATCAAAAACAGGAACTTGGAAAAACTTGAAATGCTACTTTATACCACACGCCTTTATATCCACAAAATACGATATTTGTCATAAAGTAGACTGCAAAGTACATGTCTATTTCACTTCCTGGTTTGCCAACCACTGCATCATGATTGGCTGATATGTCTGGGTTATTGTTTTCATCTCACCAAAACCAGAATCGACACCTCAGCAGACTATTATGCACCTGTGAAGATATAGTGGTACCGTGGTTTTCGAACGTCTCGGACTTCAAACAAATCGGAGTTCGAACAAAAATTTTGAGATTTTTTTTGCTTAGGATTTTGAACACAAATCCAGAACTCAAACGCCTCCGGAAAAAGCCGGAAAAAACATAACGTGCGCGGAGTGATCGGCTGACCCACGACGCGCTTTGTTATTGTGTATAACGCAGCCTCTGTATGCAGACGTGTCCTGTTAGCTACATTTACTGACTGTTTCTTCTTCATATTGAGGTGTAAAACCTTTCCTGTCTCCGCACTGGACCGTGGTAGAGTGTCACAGGGGAGGTGCTGGAGCGCTCACTCCAGGGTTTGATGTCCTGTTGTGGGCTGGAGCTGGGACAGGGATGAGGCGAGTCTGGGACAGAGCGTGACTTGGTTTATGACTTTGTCACAGCCAAACTGCACAGAAGCGCACATTCAGAGCTGGACACGCACCGGGCACCTCTTCACTTCTGGAGAGACGTCACTCACTCGGCAACCCCTCCCACATGCAGTGGCCACACACATAGAGGAACAGCCACCTGCAGCAGACACTCTACATTCACTCCTACAAAAGACTATTTTAAGGCTTGGAATGCATTCTTTCTTTTTCCATTCATTGTAATGGGAAAAAGCGATTCAGATTTCGAACAAATCACTTCTCAAAAGGTCGTCTGGAACCGATTGTGGTCGAGAACCGAGGTACCACTGTACTTGTATTCATTTACCAGGGTAAAATGCATCCCTCTTACAGTATTGGTCACACCAAACAATTCTGAAATCATTCTGAAAACAGCACATCAGACATCGCCCTTTGCGTATATACGTTTGGCACCAAATCCTTCCACCCTAGTTTCCCAAAATGTTTTTAAAAACTCGATAGTAGCTGTTGCTGTACAGTGACGTCATCATCCCGCAACAGTTAGGACATGTTCCACAAGCTGACCTACACTGTGCCTGCGTTCCAGAACGGGCCATGCGGAGATGTCAGGTACAAAATGATGGACAACCTGCGGATTTTATTTAAAAAAATATATAGTAGTTATATAGCAGTATTGTACAGTAGTAAAACGCATAGGAGTGGCAAAGCTGCACTATTGTCGCAATAATCCTGGAAGTACTGAGGCAGTGCTACTTTTCATTACTGCCTAAAGCCAGTTGTTAAAAAGCTGCAGTAAACACTGAAGTTGCGGTCGCAGTCATCGCAGTAGCAGTCGACTTATTAAAACAGATTTAGTTGCAGTAAATACACTGTAATTCAAGTTATGTCTGCAGTGTGAGTTTCATTTTGATAACTCTTGCCATAAATGCTCTAGTCGGTGAAAGTAACAAACACGGTGTTTGGAAGGTGGTCAAACTCAGGAGCGTGGGCCACACACGGGTCGCTGCAAGATAAACAAGGACCGGAGGACAACCCTACAAAAAAAAAAATATATATATATATATATATATATATATATATATATATATATATATATAAATATATGAAAATGAAATGTGAAATAGTGTGACTCTTATGGTGCTGCAGATTATCCGAATGGCAATGTAAACGGCAAGTTTTGGTCACAGAATGTCGTTGTTGTTAGACTAACACAAACACTGAGGCGCTGGAGTTAAAGGTACATGCAGTGGTGATGGAGCTGGAACCAGCGGAACCGGCAGTAAACCTCGCAGTAGTTACAGTCATTACAACGCAGTAGGATAAAAGCGCCCGGTACTTTTACAGCCACCAGTGAAAGTATGTTGGAGCTTGGCTCCTCTTGTGGCGACAACAAAGACAGTCAAGAACTGATGCTGAGTGACGGTTCGATACTCGTCCTCGTCAATACGGTTTGACCTAATTCAGCTGGAGCTGATCGACGCACCAGCAGTGACGCAACTCCTGGCATTAAAGTGAATCAGACAACGATTATTCTCGCCATGTCTGTGCCTGCGCGGGTCGCTGTTGACGGCTGCGGATGTGAATTGCAGCCTGTAACCGGATGGAAGGTCACATCTGGCCGCGGGGTGCCACAAGGATTGAGCCTAAAAACACGCGCCCGCCGCCAAAACACAACGAAAACGAAGTGAAAATCAACTTCTTGTCACGTACAAAAGTGTCGCGACTCAGCATTTTCTTCTCCTCCTCCCACGATCGCTCCTGCACATCTGGTTCCACTCACCGCCTGGACTTTTTGGTTCGTGGCATATAGCGAAGCCACGAAAACGTCTCGCACTTCTCCGCTTCTTTTCAGGGTGAAATATGAAAACGCGACTTTACAGCGAGAGAAGTTGGCTCACCGGTCACGCCGCTCTTCAGTTCCAGACTCAAGAGGAATAAATAGAAAGTGCATCGGTAAAAAGCAAAAAGTCGCTTGGTCCGCAGTCCCGTGGGTTTCTTGTCTCTTCGCGTGTCCTCCATGCTCGCAGCTTCTCATTCGCACAGACGGAGAACCAGGGAGCGGAGCCGCGGAGCCACTGGCGCTGCGTCTGCTTCGGTCACTGCGTAGAATGAATGAAGCCGCGTCAACGCCACTAGTGTTTGGAAGGTGGGCAAACTCAGGAGCGTGGGCCTACACGGGTCGCTGCGAGATAAACAAGGACCATATATATGGTCCCCGATATATATATATATATATATATATATATAAATATGAACATGAAATAGTGCGACTCTTATGGTAGATACTGCAATGCCAAGAATCTTCACTCTTGGCAATGTAAACGGCCACAGAATGTCGTTGTTGTTAGACACATGCCATGTCCTAATGTAGAACACACTTTAAATAAAACAAACAAAAAAACACTTTTTCAATTCTAGCCTACAACTTTGTGTGACATATTTCTTACTTTGTCTAAATTGATACAGGTTAAGGTCAACTAACTGTCAAATGCGAGTGTATCACTTATTCAAAACTCAAACATATTCTTCATAACTTAAATGGGGTCATTCATATTTTGCGTATTCATAACTTATACGATTGTTACATGAACAGAAATCTCATGTACGCACAAACAGTGTAGACCGTAGGGGGTGTGCAGCAATTACACAGAGATAACACACAAACACATCTTTAGTTGCTCTGCTGCTGATCTCACAGACAGTAACAGGGGACTGTATAATCGCACCCAGGCATTGATCCGACTTCTTCAGACCAAATAGTGAATCAAAGGAAGGTGATCCCCTTTGATTTCGATGGTATGTGCAAGAATGAACTTTGGCCATAGTCCATATGGACTCCAGACCAGCGTACCACCTCATGTTGTTTATCAGTTCCGGACTTCAGGTCATCTCATCTCAGACATTTGCTGGTTTAACTTGGGATCTTCAACACAAAATATGAATTAAGGATAAAAAAACCCATACTAACACAGTGGCAACAGCATCGCCACTCAGATCCATCCACCTTCTGGAGCGCATCTCCAGTGGTGGCGTTTACAGCAGTGGAATAATAACCTCAGACAGAGCCGATCTACTTTCCACTCCAACTCTGCTCTCGCTAAATGACGGTGCGTTTCCCAGAAATCTGATGCAAGTGAACAACTGCCAGTGAAACAGAGCCAATCGAAGGACACATGGAAAAAAAGCAGACGAGAACAATCATCACATTAAATATAGGACAAAGGGCATTAGAATGCAGTTATTAGTATCACACGTATGTTGTTTCACACGTGTTGGACACACCATTCTGACCAAATGTTTTGATGGGAAAAGCAGCTTCACTGAGGAGTATTTTAGAGGTTCAGGGACCTGCTTTCACTTGACTAGCCTCACCTTTATTTGTGTGGACATAGGCCTGAAAAACTAGGGTTGAATGAGTTTCACTTGCTGGAAAAACAACACATTTCTGAAGACTAGAAGGAGCTTATGATGATCCAAGTTCCCACTCATGATGCAACTCTAAAGAGTAACAGAGGAGACCAGGACACATTGGAACCAATAGTATTTAATGGTTTCTGCAACTTCCTGCTAAGGCCCAACTCTTCCCCCCCCCCGAACAGTTTTCGTGAACCAGTCCCTCGCATGTCATTGGCCAAAAATAAATTCAAACATACCTAAATAAATATGTGTGTTTGTTGGTGGGTCAAGGGAAGGTGTGCGGGGGAGGAGGGGCAATAAAAGCAGTAACAATTTCAATTAAAGGCAACTTGAAAAAAAAAAAAAAAACAGCTTTCTTTGTAAAACTTGTTAAAAGGGAGGTTTTTTTTACCGTCTAAAAAAGTAAAAGGGTTCCTAATCTGCTTCCACTCCACGTCAACTAACTGCAAAAGCGTTCTTTAGAAGAAAAAAAAAGGTGGAACAGCGCCATCAGCTGGAAGTTAAAAGCTTTGGTCACAGGAGTTTGACGGAGAAAAGCAGGGAGGGAGAGCGGGAGGGGGCGTAGGAGGAAGTGGATGGGGGTTTTCTCCCCATTACACACAGTCTAGGTGTATGATTTAAGTGGAGCTGCCGCTTACAGATAGGAGGATTGGATGCAATAAACAGGCCCCGCTGGTTTGGGAAAGAAACTGAATGTTAGAGCAGGGAAGGGGGTGTCGGGCTCTCCACCATTGGAATGGCTCGTGCATGCGTTTGTGTGTCTGGAAGAGGCCGTCAGTCTATCCGAGCCAAGCGAAAGCAGTGTCGCACTGCAGTTTGTGTGTTATGTTTTTGAACAATCCCAAACACAGAACCCCGCGTCACCACTGTGCCAAACCGTAACTGCCTCCAGGGCTTTGACCCCCAGAACCGCAGATGCCACCGAGTGGACAGAGCAGCAGGCTAGTCTGAGTGGACACCAGAGGGCGTCGCCTCCACTTCGAGCCATCGTTGGGCGAAATTCTTTCAAATTCATGGCAAGGTGGGATGCCTTTTTTCTCCAGAGGTGGGGGGGGTGAATATGTGGCATCACCCCCCCGTGCCCCACTCCATCCCACACTTTTATATACGTGCCAGTCAAGTCTTTGGAGAGTCTCAATTCGAGGCGCTGCTGTTGGAGGAGCTAGATGTGGAGGCCACAGCCATGCTCGAGCTGCCTGAGGAGCCCACCGACTTGCGGATGTGTGGCATGAGGAAAGGGTCGCTGGCCAGCTGGTGCACATCGATGCGGTCCTCCTTCCGGTAGACAAGACAGCGCCTTATGAATGCCTGGAGACAGTGAGAGGAACAGGTTAAAATACACCGCATATTTGACAGACCCGTTAAAGATGACCGTACATTAAATGCCATGAGAAAAGTAGGTGACTTCAGTTCCATTTCCTTTAAAAACTCAAGACCTCCTCACTCATTTTAGTTCCTGAGCAGCCTGGGCCATTATTTTCCTCATGAACACTTTCACAACCCTCTGAACAAAAAGGTCTGCCTGTACTACATTGGCACTAGATCTACACAGCAGAGCGCCACTGACACTTGAACAAAGCTGGTAGAACACACATATTTCAAGCGCAAGTGTGAACTCACTGTCCATAAGAGCAGCAGCTTTCCTTCCACTATATGATCAGTCGGCCCACTTCTCTCTACTGAGACCAGAGCCCAGCGGAGAGCAGCTCAGAAGTCTCTCTTCTTGGAGCTTCATTGTCATGTCACACGGAGGTACAACTGATGACCTTAGGGACAGGCCCTAAAGATTGGACCTACAGCAACAGAACTAACTAAACTTGACTTATTGAACGGAAGTAAAAAAAAAAAAAGCTACTAACAAGCCTGCTGCAAAGAACTCAAGCACTTTTTGGATGGATGAAGACACACTTCCTCACCTTAGCTTCTGGTGTGACAACAGGTTTTGGGGGAAACTGCACGTCCGTGGCCTTTAGAATGGTGTTCTCCTGCAGGATGTCCTGCTGTGACTGGTTATGGCCGAAGGGCTAGAAGTGCATGAAAACACAGGTGATCTAAAACAACCATGTCTCTTGACTCATGACTTAACAAAAGTGAAAATCTTTTCACTGCTACTTTTCATTCTTTACACTCCAACATTTTCCACTTCATGTTTGAAAAGCAGTAACCACTGACACACTGCACTAAAATATTCATGACAAGGCATAATTATCCACATGTTACAGTGAGCCCATTCGCTGCATCACTTTACATCTGAAGTAAACAACCTCAGCAGCAACACTCGGGCACTGCAGCAAAAGACATCCCTCAGCCAGCTGTTGGTGAATAAACGTCCCTGATTTACATAGCCATTTACGGAAGAGTTCTCTACACTTGACAGCAAATCAGCATTCGGGTGACACATTGAGCATTAGCTCCTATTTACAATGGAACTGGGTATCAAACTGAACATTATGAAAATGAGGGAAACATTTGATGGCTCCTACCTTGCGACCGTACAAACACTGGTAGAAAATAACTCCCACAGACCACACATCCACCTTGTTTGAGATTTTGGGGGGCTCTTTCCCAACCACAAAACACTCGGGGGGCAGGTACCTGAGGTGAAACAAGGAAAACAATACTTAAAAAAATTAACATAGCCCCTTTAAAAACACAACTGGTTCACAATAAAAATGTATTTTCAGATATGGTAGAGAAAGATCAGATCAGATTAGATCAAAGACAACATGAGATAGGGAGAATCACAACAACAAATAAAAACACAAATGAGTAAAAACATATTTGATGAGATTTGTTGTTTTGAAACCAACTTTGTTTTAGTGAAAAGCAACATAGTAAATGGGTCTTGTTTATTTTCACATGCAAGAAATAAGACATTGTTTCGTGGTTGCATCCTCTTCTCATTTACTGCCCGCTGTGGGAAGTGCTTCTTCGACATCCCAGTAGACAGAATAATAACTGTTCTTTTCAACATAAATGATACAAACAAAATGGTCTAATATGATCTGAGTAAGTAAAATGTGACGCATCAAATACTTGCTGGGCTTTCGTCACTCCCCAAATAAAATATCTACTTCACACTTCCAATAAAGCCATGAGTGGTATTCTTAGCATGTGACATATCTTACCAGTAGGTCCCAGCTCCCTGCGATGTCAGCTCCATCCCATCCACCGAGTTGTAGCTGTCATCATCCATGATTTTTGACAGCCCAAAATCTGTGATCTTAATCTCTCCACAAGCCGTTCCGTTCACTAGAAGGATGTTCCCTGGAGACGTAGAGGAAAGCGTTCGCTCAATGCTAGGTGGCAGTGAAGTAAAAGGAAGATGAAACTCAAACTACACTAGTGGCTTTGTAAGTGTTTGTCTGCAGGCATGTGCTCATCGCACCAACAGTCAAATGAAACTTGAATCATGTCCCAAAAAAGGTCAGCAAAAGCGATCAAACTGAGATTTCTGAAACATTTCAGTCCAAACTGACCTGCTCTAACAGAATGTAGAGCAGCACGGTCTGACCTAAAATCTATAGTATGGTAGAGTCGCTTCCCCACTCTCATCACTCCCTCCTCAGCTCAATCATGTACGAGAAACGATGACAAATAGAAAATAGACAAGTATTCTCTCTCTCTCCTTTTACCCCCACGGACAACCCAAAATATCTGCTTCACCAACCTGATAGCACTTTAATAGTCTATATCATGGGTCAGCAACCGCAACCATCAAATAAGAGAGAAAGCAGATGTGAGACAGGTTTCCTTCAACATCAAAACAGAATTCCCATATTAGTCAGCACTATAATGCACCCTGCCAGAATTGAGTTCTGCTATTTGGACGTACGCAGATGAACCAACAACCCTGTTTAACTCATGCTAAAACCACATAGACGACAGATTCCATAACACTAAATGACAAATCATGTGGACAGCTTTGCAGGTTTTTTGTGTAACACAGCAGAAAATGCAACATGTATTTTAAAATAAATAAATCAAAAATGTTCAATACAAACAATAGCAAGCCTGATATGTGCATGAATGGCTGTTTATGTGCGCCCTGAGTTTCCCCATCTAGTAGAGATGTCCTCCAGTGACCCCATTAGGGAACAAGAGCTTGAACAACTTCTAGTTTGCATATTTTGTCTTGATGCAAATATGCCTAGACAGAGAACACTGATAAACTCACCAGGTTTAAGGTCATAGTGAATGATGGGTGGTCTGATCTCGTTGAGGTACTTGAGGGCGTTGACAATCTGCATGATGATGGAGCGACCCTCCTTCTCCGACATGAGCTTGTGCTGCTTCAGGTAGAAGTCCAAGTCGTTGCCCTCGCAGTACTCCAGCACCGTACAGAACCTGGACCAAAACAAAAGCCTAAGTACCGGGTTTACAACTGTAGCACTCCAGAGTGGCAGACTTACGAGTCAGTGTCGAGCGAGAAGTAGTCATAGAGTTTAACTATTCGCGGATGGTCCAGCTCTTTGTGGATTCTATACTCTCTGCAGGCATGTCTGAAAAGATCACACCATAAGTTGGGATTTGAGCATCCACACTGAGTCAACACCTCATTCCTTACTTGTGGTAATTCTCCTTCTTCTCATCCCGCCAGTTTTTGTTTAATTGATGGATCTTGACCGCCACATATCTTTGCTCTGTTAAGTCAAAGGCCTGGAAGAGACATTTTGTCGGGGGTCAGATAGAATTTCAATCTGGCAAGACCTCACATTGACTGACTGCGACCATTTGTCAGTTTTATCGTAATGGCAGCAGACCGCAGAACAAGTTGCTGATTCTGGCAAAGTCATCAACTTGAACTGTACGTGCAGACTACAGTGAAAGGCAATAAAACACACAGTCGAACATCTGCTCCACCATTTTGCTACTTTTTATACAGGGTATCAAAATGGTGACATGTCAAGATCACCATTGGTCTTTAAAGGCGTCAATGAAATGAAATCACACATTTAAGAGCAGATAATGCCATCTAGAGGCTTGTGAAAACGAGGATGCCGTTTCATAAAGCCTCAAATACTTCAGTCACATCTTCAAATGAAAAACACAATCTGAAGGGTTCTCGTGTTGGACTTAGAAAAGGGATGTCCAAGTGCTGCAGCGATGAGCAAACTTTTCACTGCATGGCGTTTCTTTCCAAGCAATTTTTTTACTTAAATTTTCCATCCACCTGCTTTTTTAAGTCTCCTTTTGGTTATGATATCACACTGTACATTGAGATGCACTGGGAGTGGTTGACTGTGTTTAATCTGTGTTCTTTGAATCAGTTATTCTTGTATGTACCCAGCACAGAGTCCAAGTATATCTGAGCATCAGCAGCATTGCATAGTGCATTGCCCCTGGGAATAAATAAATAAATACATTTCCGGCAGCAGCATTTATAGCCACTTATGAAGAACAAAAATCAACATGTTCACTGGTTTCATAAAAGTAAATTAGCCTCAGTAGTAGTATCACAATGTCAAGCCAAAGCTCTCACCTTATAAACTTCACTGAACCCTCCTCGTCCAAGTAAATGGAGTAGCAGATATCGGTCATTTAGCGTGGGGTGATCTTTAAACCTGTAGATCAGGACATACGAGCAGTCTAGTGAGACAAGTCATCCAAAAATCAATACATGTGATAAATACAGAATAAAAAAAAACGGGACTGTACTGTGAATTATCCTCGTTATGGATTCTTTTCAGCTCTCGGATGTGCAGATTCCGAACCCGCTCCAACCTTTCCAGCTCTGCCTGGATCTCGGCCTCCTCCTGCCAAGGCAAACAAATCAGACAGGCTACATAGTTACTCATGCTACACAATGTTATTGCACTGCTGCTGTTGAACAGATAAACACAAGAACATAAATCGTTCATTAAGATGGCAAAGCAGTTTTTTCCATCATGACTCATATTTTGATGATACTGATAGTAGGTACAAATGCCAAGATTAAGTAATGTAATCAAAACTTTTATGATGATGAATAATGTTGAATAGCTAGCTGGAATTGGAGCACCACATAAAACTGAGCAAATGAATGAACTCATCTTGATTCTAATGCAGCGATTCAGGTGAAAAGGTTGGAATAGACCTGCTGATCGGCTTCATGCTATTGACAGTTTTTGCCATCATCAACATCAAGAAATCAGATATTCATTCCTTTCTTGTTGAACACTTAATTCATTTTCCTTTTTAAAAAGAAATTATATTTTGTAGACCCTCTTCTGATAATTGGAACAGCTTCGGCGACCAAAACCAATTGATTTTCTGATCAAGCCAGCACATGGTTTTGGTGGTAACGTTTTTTTTCGGTCTGTCCAAATGTTAACCTCAGACAGCACTTCTGTGTCCTAACTACACATTACCTTCTTTAGATGACAGAGTCTCAGCTTGAAGATCTCTTCCTGTTCATGATATTCTGCCTGTGATAACCTAAGGTCAAAGACAGGTCACAGTCAGCATCATCAGAATAAATCCTGGCAAATTGAAAGAGTTCAAATCTAAACGAGAAATTCAAACCAAGCGTACGCTTCACTCTCAGCTCCGTTGGCTTTGCTTTTCCGTTTGTTTTGCTCCAGACTTGGGGGAGGCGTCTGAGCCATGGAGGGCGGCTTTCGTTTGGCCAGCAGCTTCCTTTGTCGCTCGATATCCTCTCGCTGCGAGTTGATTCTTTCTTGTTGCCTGGAAAGGTTAATCATCAGCTTAGATCCATTAACTAGCAAGTATGTCTGGTTCAACAGTTGACTTAGGAAATTGATGTGCAACTAGAAACACTAGGGGACAGACCAACAGATGAAGAAAGAACTTTTTTCTGATCTTTTCCTTCAATACGTTGTTGCTCTTTGAGGAAGAGAGGTGCTGACAATGGCTGGTATTCTGACTCTACTCATATACTGATTATTTTGCTAGAAAATTAATAAATAAGCAAACTTTATTTTGCTGAAGACACAGACGTACAGATATTCTCTGATTCTCAAGCTTTGTGTTCCTCTATCTTGACTCTCTATAGAGTTAGCAACCGTGACTCATTTTACCAGACCAAATAACCAATATACTAGTAGCAGAGTGTTCCTTACTTGATCAAGTTCTGGAAAGCGTATCCGTCTGTCCACTGCTCCGTGAAAGATGCTCCATGTCTCACTGTGGTGAAGTGGCCCAGTCTGAGTCTGTCCTGCATACTTTTGTCTCTACAAGCCATCTTCTCCTGTTTGGACTGAAAGCAGAGAAAATCACGTCAAAGCAAAGGCCAATTTTCTCCTTGCCAATAGCCATCAGTCATTCCTAATAAGCCAGACATTTTTCAGAGGAGCATACCTTTTCAATTAGCAGTTTCTTGGACATGGTCACACACTTATTCAGCCGTTCTTTGTACCGCTCCAGCATCCGCTGCTGTTCATCAATCTGTCGCCTCAGATCACAATTCGCCTAGAGCAGAGAGAACAAATGAGCAAGAGAACAGCCAAGAGCAGAAAAAAGTATCACACAAAGGTTAGGAGTCAAGCACACAACATTAAGAGACATGCACGAAGGTAATGAGTTTAGTACCCGCAGCAAATCGTCTATTCGGCCCTCCTTCTTCTCCAGGTCAGAATTCTTGTTGTTCTCCATTGCTGTTAGTTTCTCTATTGTAAGGTCAGACTACAATGTGAGCAAAAAAAATAAAAATAAAACAGTGCAAGTTAATGGTAAATCAATTACGTCATTCCATCACAGCTGAGACGCCGGCAACTGTGCAACAACAGCAGCTACATTCAATGGGCCATATGCATCTTTCAAACTAGTCTGGTGAGCTTACTAGAGCGCTAACTTACACAAATGTGCATTGAAATTCATTACAAGTCACTTGAGATTAACTTATTTACACATACTTGCAGATGATCAAACCGATCTGTGGCTCTGGCCAGTCACGCCACACATTTCTGTTAAGTAACTTTTTAACCCATTTAATAAAAAGGGAGAAAAAAGTTCTTTTAAATTCTATTTAATGAGTCAGTAAATTTAATGAACACAGTTACATGAGTAAAACAAAGGATCAGCTGCATCAAAGTTGTGTTTAAGGCAAAACCATGTCTAAGTTGATCACTACAGCCAACAAGCAAGAGAGACAACCAAAGATACGAATGTGAAGTGATCACGTACTTGCGTGGCCTTATGGAGCATATGAATAGCTGCAGGCTTCAGTGAACAAGTCGAGTGCTCTGTGTTGGCTGAGCTGACAGATGATGGGCTTCCCTGCTGGACCTATGAAGACAGAGACATTCGTTCGATTCTGATCATATACAATGACTTCGGTCGAGCAGCATCGATAGGATGAAAGCAAGGACACAAGTAGAAAATTTGGTTAAACTGCAAACATAATTTTCAGGACCAGAGTAAGCTACATTTGTACTAAACAAGCACCCCACTCTTAACTCTGACGGTAAACTCTGGTGCCTTTCAAAGACAAGAATCCTGCGACAGCAAAAGATTATGTTTACTGAGGGCTTTCCAAAACTTCAGGCAAGATAGTGTCGGTCTGACATTCTAATTCCAAGATCGACGAAATGTTACATACATCACCAAATACTCTGTTTTCTTACCTCCAAAAAATATTTCTAGCTCATTACTTGATGGTGCCTTATACTGTATCACAATTCACTGTAAATTTAATTCCGCTTCCCTTCTCGGGGAACATGTCAGGAAACCTCACTAGTGACGGAAGAGGTCAGTTAGCGTCACCAACACCACCAACCATTTGGATCATTCAATTAATGTCATTAAAATGAACATTGAAGTGACTGATTCATCTTTATTTTATCAGGAGGAAATCAATTTGCTGTCAAATAAATACTGGTTTGAAAAATAAAAGTTGGATGTTGCAATAAATTCATTGCCATGTGCCCATTTATCCCAGCTATATAATTAATGGTTCACTGGTGGAAAATAGAAGAGAAAAATGGATTTTGTGACTTCCAAATTGGCTTCCACAGCTGAACCCTGACCTCCACTAGCAGAACAAAATGTATATTTACCCTCATCTCGCCAGCCGCATACAGAATTGTGACAGTATCCATGTTGGAAATGAATTGAAATCATTCAGACAGTACAATAAAGCTGACTTGAAAGGCTATTCAAAGGGCACATAGATTAAAGAGAAAAATAATAACTGGCTATTAAATTACCATGATGATCATAGTGTCTTGATATTGGTTATTAGGAACATATTCTATACGGCTTTGTATTTCACAAGGACAATGGTGCTCTTTTCATTTTTTGCCACTTCTCAAAGAGCCCATGACTTCAGCGTACTTTACTGCTCTAGTTCTAAACTGGTTTGGCTTTGGCACCCACTCTCCCACTCTGAACGACATGATCCAAAACATGAGGAAAAGAAAAAAAAATCTATATTTTAGAACTTATTAAAAATATATTAAAGAAAAGACTGTACCATTACCCTCACATACAACACAATATATCAGTGACATGATAGTTTGAAAAATGAATAAATAAAATCTTCTCAAGTTCACTGCTGAATAACTTCTTTTTGTGAGAATTCCCAGTCCACAATTTTATTTATTTAGCAATGGCTTCAAAAGTTGTAATTAAAAACAAATAAGGAAAAGGCAAAACGTGTGTAAGAATGAACAAGTTGGAGCGTATGTGCTCACCGTGACAGGTGGGTTGGAGAGAGAGTGCTGTGGGGAAGAGCGGACCACTGGTGGAATCCCTCGAGCAGGGCTGGTACCAGGGCCGCTACCTCCCGCAAACTGACAGGTTGCAAGACAAAGAAAAGAGTTTTGAGAACGGTTAAAAAGAAAAAGTGTGAAAGTTATTAGCTGCACACTGATGCAAGCCTTCCGTTTCCACAAGCCCAAAACATCAAGCAACAATTTCCTGCCACTCACCTCAAAATAGTCACTAATTTTATGCCCTCGTGTTCCAGCTTTGCCTGGAAAAGACCCAAGGTGAGACCATGTTTTGAATACATTTTGTACATATGATGGCACCGGAGACAACAAACACACCTTGGCTGCTGTCAAAGTGTTCTGCTTTCCGCTTTCTAGCTCTCTGGTCATTCGCCTTCTTCTCAGGAGTCTGTGTAAAGGAAGAAGTAGAAGGATAGGAGCGCATTCATAACACGGCGAAATGAAGAGTCTGTCGGGGAAAACACTCACCTCTAGTTCTTTGTCGCTGAGAGAGCCAACACTGCATAGACTCTGGTTTGATGATTCATTCTGATTCTGGCCCGATCCCTGTCAATAAGCAAAAAATAAATAAATAAACAAATGATGATTACAATCCACTTCACTAGAGTACACGGCTGCTTTTAAAAGCATTTAATGAGTGAGTTGTATAACAGCAGAAATTTAGGGAATGGACTTGGCACAATGATGAGTTTTCCTCCAGACCTCTTTAGGTCTAATGCTGGTTCCCTAGGTGACGGCTGTCAGTCAAATGAATCAGAATTCAGCAGCAACTGTCCAATCAGGGAGAGATACTTTGTAATTCAGAGCACACCAGAGCTCTCTCTCACTGAACCTTCCTAAAATGGCTGAACATTAGGCATGCTGCAGGGGATATACTCCTGCCTCTGTCAGTCATCTTTAGATAATGCCAGACATTATTTCCTACTCTTCATCTCTGCTCCTCTTACTTCTTCTCAGGTTTGTCAAAAATGCTCCTTCTTGAGCTTTCTATTACTTGAATGTCATTCACATTATGAATCAAGTCAATCTGTCCTGAATTGTTAGATTTAAAATGAGTATCTTTCAAAACTCATCCCTGTTGTTGCTGAATGTCAAAGGAAGATAAGGTTCTTTGCATGTGTTCTATTTGACTATCACACCACAGTTCTTCACAGACATTTGTTGACACTTCTTCGTCTCTCAATGCTGCTGTCACCACCACATATCACACGCACAGCATCTCCTGTCATACAGGGTGGTGGTGGTGGCATGATGCCTAAGTACCAGCCGCCATTTTCTTTGCAGCAAAAGCCATGCCATGCTCCGGGCACAGCAATGCACATGGCTGGCACGAAGCCCACCCCTGGCATTGACTCCCAGTCTGCTGCTAGATCAACTTCTGCAAAAAGAAAATTCCATCAATGATCAATGTAGCAGGCAAAATGGTGGGAGGCCACAGGCTTCCTGCACTCACACCTGGTCATCAACTATTTCTGCATTCCTCCTCTGTCTTCACTCCCCACATGCAACCCCCCCACCCCCTAACACTCCTGTCCCGTCTGTGGCCTTCTTGGCAGGCATCACTACTTGCATATGCAGCCACTAGATCATGAGCTAGGGAGAGACGCCATATCACACCAGACAAAAAAAAAATCCTGACCGCAGACAAAGACAGTTATAAGGCCAGAAACATGAGGAAAATTGAGACACCGCAATGACTGTATAAACTTTGAGCACACAAGGAGCAGGATCACTCCAATGTGTCGATGGCAGCAACACAAACCTTTGCCACACCGACCCCAGTGAAACGAGCCTCCAACAGCTCCTGTCGCCGGGGGTCCAGGCTATGCAGTTCTTCCATCATCGCTGTGGAGACAAGAGCACAGCTTAAGAAAGGTGTTGTTGGGTCTGGTATGTTCCAGTGGGAGTGACGAATTATTCTTTTTCAAAGGTTGTGATGAGTCACAGATGTCTTTTTGCAATATGGGCGACAAAAATATTCTGACTCATCCATAAGCCCTTTTTCCACTCATCATCCGTACATAATGTTACAGGAATATGGTCATTGTTACCAAATTAAAAAACAGAATAAACTCGTAAATGAAAGCCTAAATACACATAAAATTCATTTAAGCCAGATGTGTACATCCAATGTCTGGAAAATCAAGTGATAACGCCCTGCCATGACAGGCCTAAGTTCCATGGTTCTGGAATCATAAAAGGTCATTAATGTCATTAAAGTGATCCTTATTTGATGAGGGGGGAAAAAAAAAAATATATATATATATATATAATTATATCGCGTTAGAATTCAAGAATAAAAATGATCACAGATATATATATATACCGTTTGGCTTAAACAAAACAACTGGTCATCCTATAAACGTTTAAATCCGGAAGGTTATTAAAATGTTATTTAATTCATATCGTTACATTTTTGGTGACTATTATCCAACAAGTACACCATAGCTTTAGCATTCAGAGCTAACGGTGATGCTAGCTAGCGATGCTAACTACGATTTATTCACATTGTTAACCACAAACCACATGAATTGCAGACAAAAAACAAGTTCTTCGTCATGACTCACTGAAATGCTGCCATTTGATAGTGCGTTTATGAAACGGTTGGTCTAGGGCGAGTGCCGAACAAAAAGAAGCATCCTCCTTCTCGGTGTTGTCAGGTGTTAACGCCACGAAGGCTCAAATATAACAAGAGCAATGCCATCATGGTCGCTTTGTGTGGTACACCTACTGTATTTCAGCGTGTTTGCGGTCCTCCAGGGGCCTGTGGTAAGTCCAGAAAACGTCGCCGTTGTTTCCCCGGTGTTCGACAGACCCTCCCAGGCTAGGCCGCATTCACAGCCGCGGCCCTCGCGTCGTGGTCGTCCCGGAGCTAACGCGAGAGCGTGCGGGGTTGAAGTCGTGGTAGAGAGCGGAGGATTCCCTCAGAGGCCTCTACGACTCCGGGTATCCCAAAACCCGCCTTTCTTCTCCTTATGCGGGGATCCCCATCATATCCATCCACACGAGGACCATAGTATTTTTCTGTCTAATAGTCACAATGGCGACTCTCGAGGCTCCCCCTTTTTTTCCAGCAGGTATAAATGATGTCCTTAAGCTGCCGTCAATTGCCCCTCTATCTTTTCTCCCCCGCGATGAGATGGATTTCGGGTCTTCGGTCCCAACAAAGTTGCCTCGATCTTCTTCCTCGCCGCCGCGGGAGAATCTGTTTCGGAAGTTCTCTTGCTTGCGGGCGTTTCAGTTAAATCCGGATCGATTCGGTTCGGTTTTCATGTTTTTTTTTTGCAATGTAAACAATAATCAGTAAAATCTCATATTTTCTCGTGAGATTGTTCAAGTAGTTCACCTTCGGTGTGTCCACGCCTGCCCCAAATCTCGTCTGGACCAATGACAAATCACCCCCTTGTGCACAATGCAGTGAAGAGGAGCCCATCCTGACATTAAAAAAACACTTACTTGTAGATTAAAATTCAATTCATTCATCCTTATAGTTGAACAAAACCGACAGATTTATCATTTCTTTGATCAACGACATTATTATATACACGTTGATAAGTGTAACTTTTTATTATTGCGCCTCTGATAAGAAGAAATGGAATGTTTAAAAGAAAAATGTAAACCTTTTTTTTCTGCACCATGGACAGCTTGGGTTGGACAGAATTTCTAGGCGCAGCCAGGGGTCGGAGGGGGGTTCCGGTTCGGGAACCACAGATTTTCATCTCTGCTATTTGCGGACGATGTTGTTCTGTTGGCCTCATCGGACCGGGACCTTCAGCATGCGCTGGGGCGGTTTGCAGCCGAGTGTGAAGCAGCCGGGATGAAGATCAGCACCTCCAAATCTGAGGCCATGGTTCTCAACCGGAATAAGGTGGTTTGCTCTCTCTGGGTTGGTGCAGCGGCAGCAGTGACGCGGTCGCTGTATCGGACCGTCGTGGTGAAGAGACAGCTGAGTCACAAGACGAAGCTCTCGATTTACCGATCGATCTATGTTCCCACCCTCACCTATGGTCACGAGCTTTGGTTAGTGACCGAAAGGATGAGATGGCGGATACAAGCGGCTGAGATGAGTTTCCTCCGCAGGGTGGCTGGGCGCACCCTTAGAGATAGGGTGAGGAGTTCGGTCATCCGGGAGGAGCTCGGGGTGGAGCCGCTGCTCCTCCACATCCAGAGGAACCAGCTGAGGTGGCTCGGACATCTGATCCGGATGCTCTCTGGACGCCTCCCTGGGGAGGTGTTCCAGGCATGTCCTACCGGGAGGAGACCCAGGGGAAGACCCAGGACTCGCTGGAGAGATGATGTCTCCGGTCTGGCCTGGGAACGCCTCGGGATCCCCCGGGAAGAGCTGGAGGAGGTTTGTGCGGACCGGGAAGTTTGGGCTTCCTTGCTCTGAATGCTGCCTCCGCGACCCGACCCCGGATAAGCGCCAGTTGAGGGTGATATACCAGTGATCAAACCTTTAAGTTCAGTTTGCAAAATAATTTGATTGCTGAATTAACCAACAAACCAATGCTTTGATCATTTAATGTTTTAGCATAAATAGTGAATCAATGAATCACTGTCATCGTGGCCATGAGGAAGAGAGTAAACCCACCTTGCTTTGTGTGAATGTCGACTACTGACTACTAAATGAATCCCAAAGACACAGCAACATTGTAGCTCCTGTTTATTGTAGGTATAGAAAAATGTCATTTGAAAAAGCATTAAGAAATCGGGGTAACCAGCCCTTGTTTTGGTTTCCAGGTCCATCGTCTGGCTTTGCATTATCACCATCTGCAGAGACGTTTTTCCCTCCGCTCCACTCTTGTTTAAAAAAGGACCCACTCCAGGGTTAGCTCTGCGTCTCCTGTGCTTGAGTGTCACCCTTGCGGTACTTGCACTGGATCCAGACTCTGTACATCGTGAGCTGTTTCCCTCTGTTCACCTGCAGCCTTCGATCCACAAGGTTTTGCACTTTCTCAAGTCCGGCATCCGTGAACATGCTATGGAGCTCATCTGGCAGGAGAATATGCAGGAAAAAAAAAGTTCAATTTGAGGAACATTTCTGTTATTTCCCTGGGGCTGGAGCTCAAAATCAGTCATCTCTAAAAGTTCAAAAGTTAAAAGTTCAACTCAACGCAAAAATAAAAAAAGAATGAACACAAATGTATGTTTTTAATTAACTACAAATACAA